>NC_039359.1:79530585-79676254 GCF_003573695.1 Papaver somniferum | reverse complement strand
AAAAAAAAAAAAAAAATCCTAACCGAACTTTACTCTGGAAACCAATATAATGAGTTCGGTTAACTCGCAAAAATAATTTCAAAACCGAACTTTTCTCTATATAGCCAAATATTGAGTTCGGTTTAATCGCAAAAAAAAAATGGCGAACTTACCGAACTCTGTTGTTTAAAGTTCGTTTACAACATGGTCGAGTCGACTGAACCGAACAAAGTTCTGTAAATTCAAGCATAGTAACTCGGTTACATTTGATTTTTCATCAGCTAGCCGAACAAACAAAAACTCCATTAAAGCTCTGGTTCGGTTGCCCGTGACTTTGGATTTATTAACCGAACTGCATTTGTAGAAAGTTCGGTTACATGTTCTTCATATAATATAACCGAACTTTGTTGACCTGGTTGAAATTTTTTTGTTACAATTTTGATTTTGAAGATATTTTAGGCCATTTATAGCAACATTCACTAAGTTACAAGCATACTTCGGTACCCAGAGGATGTTTTTTCTCCATATTCACCCATCACAAAATAATTTTTTTCTCCATCTTCTTTTTCTTATATTACTTTAGTCACTCAATAATTCTACTTCTTTTTAAAAAAACAATCCACTAATTTAACCTTAATCAATGATTAATCACACTAACTAATCATTATACAAAAATAATCAGGAGGATAATTTTGGTATTAATATAAATATTTAGATAAGGGGTGACCTAGAATTACTTCTAATCTCTTACCTAAAATAAAATATTGGTCCCCAGAAAAAAACTGATCCCAAAAAACAGTTCTAATAAAATATAGCCTTCTTAGAGATGTGACATCAAATCTTGTTTGGGAACTTAAACATCATCAGCGACACCAAATGTCCAGTTACGCCACTGCGTACAATATGGCCTTCAAGGAAAAACGGTGGAAGTACAAACTCACTGTGACGCGGGGGCACCAAGGCCTTCCGTATCACGAAGGTCATGCAAATCCATTCGACCTTACAAGTAACGGCCAGGTTCTATAAACCTACAAGCCCAATCTCTATCTTTAAGAATCAACAACTTAAAAAGTTTATTTGTAAAGATGTAATTAAGAACTTGAGGTGGCTGAATTACAATAAAATAAATTTCATACTTATTATTATTTTATACCGTCTTTCAAGGTACCTCCAAGACTAGGAGCACTGGTTTTCCCCACCGTCCAGGAACATCGAGACAAACCGTCCACCACAAAAGCATCTGTCAACCAACCTCATTGAAAGTGATGTACAAAATAGTGTATATGTGATGAAGATACCTTCAGTAACTTCCACTATATATATTTACACAAGTTATAAGGAAGGGAAGTTTTGTACTGCCAACTTCGAATTATCGAAACTTCAAAATTTATCTGATTTATTCAAAAATATCTGATTCCCTCGTAGAACACAAAATATGATGTCAATATCATTGAAGTAGGGCGGTAAAAATCTTTGCCTAATATTTTAGTTCTATAAAAAAAAAAAAAAAAATAGTGTAAATCCATATCAACCTTCATTTCCTTAAGGTGAATAGCTCCATTTTAATTTGAAGTTACAAATACCAGAATTAGATAATGAATGCAAAAGCGGAAAGATTATGGCATATCAAATCTTTTTTTCTTCTTCGTAGAGATGTGACATCAAATCTTGTTTGGGAACTTAAACATCATCAGCGTGAAGATATGTGATAAGTTTTTATTTTATTTTCCAAGTCTCCTTTCTCCAAAGACTATGATATACCGTGGTAAGATTTATTAGTAGTTTTTTAATTAATCTATACAGATCAGATAATATTAAATAAATTAGCTACTATAATTAACAATATTCTAATAGCATACGTAACACTCCTGAATTGGGCCCCGGAAAGTAATTGGGGGCTTTCCACTAGAGGACAAAAAAGGTCACCCAATCCTAATTTGGGTCACCCCTTATCCAAATATTGTGGTAATGCCTAATCTACTCCTTATCTAATTAGTGGTAAAATTTAAAATCAAAATCAAATTTTTTTTTTTTTTCCGAATCTTATGTTTGAAAAAAGAAAATCTGCGCAAATTTGTGTGAAAAGTCGTCATGAAATTTTTAAAAAAGTAACGACCCTCAAGAGTTTGTCATTGTTTCAGTGACGACTCTAAACAGTCGTTATTATTTAAAAAACGATCCTCAAGAATCGTCATTGATTTAGTGACGACTCTAAACTGTCGTTAATGTTCAACTACGTATCCGACGACCCTTTAATGATCTTTAAAGAAGATAACGACTCTTTTATAAGCAATAACGACTGTTTAGAGTCGTCACCTATGTGTTGAAGAATCTTGTGTTTTCTAATTATGTTTCTGAGTTTGATTTTCGTATTGGAGTTGGTGTGTACGGCTCAACATGTTTGAGTTCTTATTATTTCATCAATGCTGCTTATAGAGTTTGTTTTCAAAATTTCATGGAACTAGTATGTAATTGTGATTACTGAAGGTTAGTAGGGCGAAGTTGTATCTGATCCTGATGCTAGTATTGCAACATCGTCAAGAGGATCAAGCATGATTTTGGATCTAAAACTCAGTTTTGGGGTTTGAGCTCTTGGTTATTCCAATTTCCAGTTTGGTTGTTTTTGGATTGGAATCTCTTATCTCATCAACTGAAACTTATCTTTATATTACTTTAGTTTTAACCCCATGTATTCATCTTCTACAGCACTAGCTCAACGAGAGACAATTCTGTCTTCAAAAGCCCTTTCATCATAACTAGTTTGTGGCAACTAGTTTTCTCGTCATGTCCTACTTGTCCTGATACCTGCCTCTACACTGCTTTTAGTGACACTGCCGTCGGAGCTCTCCTCGCCCAAGAAGATGATGAAGGGATTGAACATCCCATATACTACTTCAGTCGAACTTTAAGAGATGCCGAACTCAGATATCCCAAAGCATAAAAGGCGTGATTGGCCTTGATTCACTCCACACAGAAATTCAGACATTACTTGATCTCCAACAAAGTGGTGCTGATATCTAAGTCTGAACTGTGAAGTTCCTCCTCTCAAAACCGACCCTGATAGGGAGGCCAGCCAAATGGCTCCTCCAAATGTCAGAATTTGACATAACATGCACTTCCCCAAGAGCTATCAAAGGGCAAGCATTTGCGGATTTTCTAGCAGCGTTCCCGGGAGAGAATACCACAACACTACACGAGGACCTCCCTGGAGATTTTACGGAAATCTCTTTTATCAAAGAAGAAACGTGGATACTATTTTTCGACGGCTCCGCCACCCCTAACAATGGTACCGGAGGAGCAGGCGTGGTTCTAGTATCCCCGGCTGGTGAAGTCTTCTCGCACTCCTTCAAGCTAGACTTCCCTTCCACCAACAATTCAGCAGAATATGAAGCCTTTCTCATCGGACTGTCATTGGCTAAACAAGCTGGATCCACGCGTCTGGAAATAAGATGTGATTCTAAATTACTCGTCAACCAGGTGAATGGAGTATACTCACTGAAGGAAGTAACATTGGCCCCGTACAGAATCGAGGCACAAAATCTACTAAATTACTTCGCTGACGCGACAATAACGCATGTTGGCCACAGCGGCAACAAACATACTGATTGTCTAGCCACACTAGCATCGAAACTGCAATTCGAAGGTTTTGAGGAAACCCTGACAGTAAGGAGACGAACCGTGGCTTCAACATTGCTTTCACAACCCGAGGAGGCTAAAGATGGCGACTGGTGAACACCGATTATCCAAGATCTTAACAGCTCGTTTTCCCAAGGAAAGGTCAGTCTCAAAACTTTACAAAATTTCTTCATGCTCCGAGGAGTGTTGTACCATCGGAACCCAGACGGTTCCTTGTCAAGATGCCTCGGAGAGGAAGAGGCGCAACAACAACTCAACCGCGTCCATGGTGAAATTTGCGGGGTAATATTAGTGGTAACACTCTGTCGCCATTTGAAACTCCTTGGCTACTACTGGCCAGAAATTGAGGCTCAATCTCGGTTGCTTCAAGGAACTTGTTCCAATTGTCAAGCGCCGCCGCATCAATTGGAAGTCTTCAATATTGGCCACGCCGGGGACTGGCAGGATCGATACATCAGTTACCTCCGCAACGGCGTACTCCCTACCAACAATAAGAACGCATCCAAGATATAAAAAAGGTCCAGGAGATTCATATTCCATGAAGGAGTCTTATATCGTAAAAGCTTTGGAGGAAGTTTTCTACGGTGTCTGAACGAGGCAGAAATCCCGATCATGCTGAAAGAAATGCACGAAGGAGAACACCAAGGAAAACGGAAGTTATTTCTTCAGATACACGAGAAATACTATTTGCCAACCATGGAGGATGATGCAGTTGTCTTTGTTCAGAAATGCAAAAAATGTCAAATCCACATAAACCTTATCCATGTACCGTCGACTCCTCTACACTCAATAAGCAGTTCGTGGCCCTTTTATAGTTAGGGACTCGACATCATTGGGAAGATCAACCCACCGTCGTCGAAACAACACGAATACATAATAACCGCAACCGAGTATTTCACCAAATGGGTCGAAGCCATCCCTTTACGAGGAACTACTGGAGCCACAATCGCGGCGTTCATTAAGGAGTACATCATCTGCCGATTTGGCGTGCCTAAACATATCATTACCGAAAACAACACTCCTTCCGCTAACAAGAAAGTATGGGAATCACTTGAAGAATATGGTGTTAAGCAAGTTTTATCCACCGTGTACTATCCCCAAGGAAACGGACAGGCCGAAGCACTAACAAGACTTTGATCTGAATCCTCAGTCGGACAGTGCACGATAATCCTCGTACATGGCACGAACAATTTCCAATGACACTTTGGGCGTACCGGACATCACCAAGAAGTTCCACTGGCGCCTCTCCCTACTCCCTCGTCTACGGCGCAGACGCCATCCTCCCGGCAGAAATCAAAATCCCATAATCTAGGATTGCCGAAGCAAGCGGAGTTCAATGGAATGAAGCTGAAGCATTGAACGCCAGGGTAGCAGAGTTGGACACTGTGGATTCCAGAAGATCCAGAGTGAAAGAACACGCGCAAGCATACAGAAATAGAGTTTCTAGAGCATATAACAAAGCCGTGAAACCTCGGGTTTTTCAAGTAGGAGATTTGGTACTGAAGACTGCCAAACACATCCAGCAAGACGTGTCCGCATCAAAATTCTCTCCAAAATGGGAAGTGCCTTATATAGTCACGAAGGCATACAACAATGGGTACTAAAAGATCATTAAAGAAGATGGAGGAAAACTGGAAGCAGTCATCAATGGAAAGTGGCTCAAGGCATACTACGCCTGACCGTCGCCTCACACGTCGCTGCATCATAGCACGGCTAGCCAGGCATCTTTCTGCTTTCTTTCACACCTCAGTTATCAAGTTTCTTTTAATTAAATAAAATTAATAAAATTCTCTCATTTCTTCAAAACCGATACAAAAAAGAAAGAAAAATACATGCTCGGGACTCCGAAAGAAAAACCGAGCATCTCCCAACTATATAACTCAGGAAAGCCCATCCAACAGATTATAATTCCTCGAAAGCATCATCTTCAACCGGTTTTGATACCTTTCAGTCCTGCTCTTCAAGTTCTGGATTGACTCTTCCACCTTCTGTGACTCCATGGACAAATCCTTCTCCTCTTCCAATATAGCCTTTGCATCAGGGACAACATTAACAAAAATACCGGCTCTGTCAACCTTCACAATGTCGAGACGATGTCGCAGCCAACTCACGCTGAACTTCAGAGATTCACAGGTAGACACCATGTTCTCCAACTTTTGAATAGTTGGTTCTACGACGACACGGATGGATATACTTTCCATTTCAGCGACCATGGGAAAGAGACAATTCACTGTGGAAACCAAGGCAGACGGGAAATTTTTCACCATGCTCCTCGTAAAGAGTCACGAACTCCTTCCGCACCAGAAACCCACCAACGTTCCGGTAGTTAGAAGATAAACACTTAATGCGGATTTCGAACAACAAACCTGCATTGGAATACTCATGACAAGAAATGCCTAAATCGGCGTTTTCCATATCTGCAGCGGTTGGTAGGATCGGACTTGAAGGAAGAGGGGCGACCAAATCATCCTCATCAACGACAGTCACACATGCTCCAACAGGATATATCTGCACAAAAGAATATCTTTTGTCACTCGTCAACAAACAACGAAACATCTATTGGTCAATGGAAGCATACCGGTATAATCTTCTTGACTCGGATAATCCGGGTAGGGGAATTATCGCGAGAGTAAGGCTCATGCGCTTGACTAAAGAATCTAGCTGGCTTGAGGATGATTCACTTCTGATCGACATGATAAAGAAATATGGACTCGACAAGAGGAAACCTTTGCCTTAACACGGGAAAGACGATGAAGCTTCACCGGCATAAATACTGCGGAAACCCTAAAGGAAGAAAGATAAACGGAGGCTGAGCAGACAAGATGCGGGACTGCATAACAGCCGGAAAATCAGCCTCAAATAAACCACTTGTCAAAACCCTAATGAAGGGTGGACAAAAGAAACATGAGGGCATGGAAGGATTCCTTATCTGAGCCACGCATGGAAGGAGGCAACCAGGCTGCGCTAGCAAGCGCCCAAGATAAGCCAGCGTCCACACCAAGCCAGCGCCCATGCCATGCCAGCGCCCACGCCACACCAGGACAGCGGACACGCCAAGCCAGCGCCCACGCCACGCCATGCCGGCAGCTCACGCACGCCAAGTCTATGCCAACGTCCCGCCAAGTCAATGCTAACGGCTCCATTCCAAGCTGGACCAACACCAACGACTCCATTCCAAGCCGACCGATGCTAACGGCTCCATCCCAAGCCAGTCCAATGCCAGCGACTCCATTCCAAGCCAACTCCCGCGCCAAGTCTATGTTAATGGCTCCATTCCAGGCTGCACGCTGCAAGCGGCTCCATTTCAAGCTGATGCCAACAGTCTTCATCCCAGCCAGCGACCATCTCTACCACTCCGTCGATCAGTAGCCTAAGACGAAACACTGATGCCAACCCATTATGGCCAAGCCGAATTTACGCAAAACCGACAACGCAAGAACCACTGATTCTTCTTACCTCCCTAAAAAGGTTAGACAGATCTTCCTGACCATCTTTTCATGACATGCTGTTTCGATTTTGTCCCTGTCTGTCACCATCTTATGCTTACCTCGCAATAATGCCCTTGTTCCGAGCTAAGCAGGGGACTTAATGTTGATGGTGGTTTTTAGCTTAGGGTTAAAATTGTAAAAACTTAGTCTGACGTCACGTCACTCTGTAAGGAAACGGAGCTTGAGTACTACTGTCTCCACTAGCACATTTATTGATCTTTTCAATACGTCTACGAGAAATTTACCAGGGTACCTTCTTTTTTTTTTTTTTTTTTTTTTTTTTTTTTTTTTTACATATATGCTATATTCCACGACAGAACCCTCAGTACTGACTGGCATCACCTCCGCACATGCTAGCCACGCATGTTACCCAACCATGCCAACGGCATGCCAGCCACACCTCCGCGCCAAAGGCATGACAGCCGCACCACCGTGCCAACCATGCCAGCCACATCCCCGCACCAAAGGAATGCCAACAATGCCAGCCGCACCACCATGCCAGCCACATCTCAGTGCCAAAGGCATGCCAACAATGCCAGCCGCACCACCGTGCCAACGGCATGCCAACCATGCCAGCCACACTTCCGGGCCAAAGGAATGCCAACCATGCCAGCCGCACCACCGTGCCAACGGCATGCAAACCATGCCAGCCACATCTCCGCGCCAAAGGCATGCCAACCATGCCAGCCACATCTCCGCGCCAAGGGCATGCCAACCATGCCAGCCGCACCACCGTGCCAACGACATGCCAGCCACACCTCCGTGCCAAAGGCATGCCAACCATGCCAGCCGCACCACCATGCCAACGGCATGCCAACCATGCCAGCCACACCTCACGCGCCAAAGACCCAACCATGCTAGCTGCACCTCCATGCCGTCCATGCATCCATGTCGCTGGCTGCCAAACGGAGGGTTGCAACAATCAACGACTACCATTCCCTCTGAGATGCAAATCTCAGTCATACAAGTTCGCCACCAAACGTGTGGAAACTTCTGGCCCAATGCCAAATTCCACGGTTTATGCCAAAACCCTAATTTGGCCGCGCCTAAAACATGCCAATGCCATGCCGGCCATGCCTCCATGCCGCTGGCTGCCAAACGGAGGGTTGCAACAATCAACGGCTACCCTTCCCTCTGAGATGCAGATCTCAGCCGTACAAGTTCGCCACCAAACACGTGGCAACTTCTGGCCCTATACCAAATTCTACGGTTTATGCCAAAACCCTAATTTGGTCGCGCCTAAAACATGCCAAAGCCATGACGCCCATGCCTCCAAGCCGCTGGCTGCCAAACGGAGGGTTGCAACAATCAACGGATACCCTTCCCTCTGAGATGCAAATCTCATCCGTACAAGTTCGCCACTAAACGCGTGGCAATTTCTGTCCCAATGCCAAATTCCACGGTTTATGCCAAAACCCTAATTTTGCCGCTCCTAAAACATGCCAAAGCCATGTTGGCCATGCCTCCATGCCGCTGGCTGCCAAACGGAGGGTTGAAACAATCAGCCGTACAAGTTCGCCACTAAACGCATGTCAACCTCTTGGCTGCGATGCCAAAACTCCGCGGTTTGTGCCAAACCCTAATTTGGTCCACGCCAAGAGCATGCACGATCCATGCTCTCCATGCCTCCATGCCGCTGGCTTCCAAACGGAGGGTTGCAACAATCAACGGCTACCCATCCTTCTGAGATGCAAATCTCAGCCGTACAAGCTTGCCACCAAACCAAACGATTTGTGGCAACCTCTTGGCTGCAATGCCAAAATTCCGCGGTTTGCACCAAACCCTAATTTGGACGCGCCAAGATCATGCACGAGCCATGTCGCTGGCTGTCAAACGGAGGGTTGCAACAATCAACGGCTACCCCTCCTCCTGAGACACAGATCTCAGCCGTACAAGCTTTCCGCCAAACCACACGACTTGTGGCAACCCTTTGGCTACGCTGCCAACTCTTTGGCCACGGCACCCTAATTGGCCACGCCAAGAGCATACACAAGCCATGGCAGCGCCGTGGCCACGACACTGGCTACCAACGGAAGGTAGCCACAATCAAAGGGTACCCTTCCTCTCAAGATGCAAAATCTCAGCCGTCGAAGGTCGCCACCGAACTAGCAAGCCTCTCACTACACCAAATTTAGTGATTAGCAACGGCAAATGGCAGTTCCAAAGTGGGGTCGCAACAGTTCAGCTCTTGCACGAAAGTCGATGATGCAAATATTCGCAACGGTTCAAGTTCCGTTGCGAATTTTCGGTCGCAACATCTGCCGCAACAGTTACAAACAATTGCGAAATTAGATGGTCGCAACAGTTGCAACACCGGAATTTTGCAACAGCTTTACGAAGTTGCGAAATTGTTGCAACATCAAAAAATAGTGGTCTTGACAGGTCAAAACCAGATTTTGGCCGGTCAAAACCAGGTCAAAACTATAGATCCCTGTAAGAAAGTAAGTTACCATGTTCATTTGGAAAAAGAATTAATCCAAAATAATTATTAAAAAAGTTGGAATTGAATGAAAATTATTAATTGATTTCATTTTCAATTTCAAAAAACTACAATCACTCATCCAGATGTGAAAAAAATTACACAACACTGTAAAAAACTGAAAACTATACATTCTTATAGACAAACTACAAATAAATAGTAATAAAACTCTGTTTCAAACCGAAATAAAAACCATAGATAAGATCAATACCCTACTTGCAGAAGCATGGACTGCAACTTCACAAGCCAGACGAGCTACTGCTAACGTACACGATGATGCAGCGACCATAAACCCCAATGCCCGGACAACTGATCCTCTGCAAACTTCAAGCCACCAACAAGACACTGTTAACTGTTGTACACAAAATGGAGGAGACAAAGCAAAACAATTATATTCGATGGAAGATAGACTTGATGTCAAGGAAATAAACACTTATCTATTAATTTATGATAAAATAGACTGTTCAGAGAGAATATATTGTTCTTAATGCCACAAGGTAAACAGAGATAATTAAATTGCTGATGAGCATATATCAGAGTAACGAAATATCACTAGAAGAGTTGCATGAATTAGAAAAGTATTTCCAAAATGAACTAATAACATTGACAGGCTTAGTTGAAACCAAAGCAGATGTGCTAATGAAGGGCCACTTAAACGAACTAATAACATTAACATGACAACATACGTTTTCTATCAGATTCCTCGAGTTTTTCCATCCATTTTCTCAACTTACGAAGTTCAAGGATTTCACTATTTAGAGATGGTATAGCTGGAAATGCAACAGTAGAAGATTAGAAAACTAGTACCTTTGGGTGATAATATGCATATATCATTCAATTATCCAGATATAACGATCGAGACCTGATCTGAAATACAATAACGAGAGATTTTCTTTTACTGGGTCTGCATCCTTGTATCCTGACATGGAAAATACCAGTAATTGAAGATAAGTTAAAGAGGATACATGTTTAATCATAAATTTTGAATAAGTCACGGACCTATGAGAAATATAAAAGGATGGTTACAGGGTATTATTATTCCAGTTCTACAACCTTAATAGTTCTTACTAAAACTAACTTTCATCTTCAGTGCAACTTTTACTATCAGTTCTTTTTCTTTTTCTGAACTTTCTACAACAACAGGGATAATACAGCAATACCAAGAAGATAATCGCTTAACCTTCTTATAGCCGAGACATAGCTTGATCCATCATTGATGCACTCTGCATAGTATTTGATTAGCGAAGATATTAATAAAAATTGATGTAAGCTCAAAAAGAATGAAAACAAAAGATTGTTTTCTGTCTTTATTACTAGTTTATCTCCTTTGGAAGCTCGTTCAACCAAGTAGGCAGATGGCTTAAAGAAATCTCCATACATCTTGGTCCATTCCTCTAACCTCGAACAAATGTATTTGGATCCGAGAGAGTCAGCCCAGAACACGATTCCTCCCCTGAACAAGACAAATTGGTGTGTAAGATTCACTGACAACCAGTATGGTGGGAACCACATCCATCCCATAACGGTAGAAATGTAAAATTCTTATCATTATAGAAGAATTGTGTAAGATTGTACAATGTCAACCACTGTTATCTACTATCAAGTGTAAAGTTTATATAACAACCTGTATGATGGGAATCCCATCCCCGAAACGGCGGCAATGTCAAGGTCTGATGCCTTAACTACAATTCCTTCATACAGGAGACGACATGAATCATTCACGACTGGAAAAAATATCATCTCGATGATGTCCTTATCTGATAACTTCATTAATTACATCAATGATAAGAGAATAAGTTGCAAATATGGTGTGTCCAGACAATGCTTGAAGTATTTTAGCTTCAAATTTCAAACTTTTTACAATGGAACCATGAAAAGACATGATCCAATTGAGAAAGAAAAAGAGAGAAAGACCTTGGATCAACTTTTGCATCAGACACGGCATGCCCCATCCACGACTGGGGAAAATATCATCTCGATAATGTCCTTGTATGATAACTTCATTAACTTCATCAATGATAAGAGAATAAGTTGCAAATATGGTGTGTCCAGATCATGCTTTAAGTCTTTTAACTTCAAATTTCAAAATTTTTACAGCAGAACCATGAAAAGATCAAACTGAGAAAGAGAGAGAGACCTTGGGATAAACTTTTGCATCGGACATGCTCCTTGCTTTCTCAATGTATTTTGCAATTTCAGGATCAGGCCTTGCCTTGCGCTTATTGTCATAGACATAGAAACCCCTGCGAGTGGTTTCCCCGAGAACAACAGAGTCGCAAAAGATATGCAAGTAAACACGAGGAAATTAAGAACAATGTAGCAAAATGACACAAAGAAATTAAGACGCCACATCATCTGCATTGGAAAATGGCAGATTAGAAAACTTGGATTAGTTAGAAACGAAGGAAAAATGAAAACTATAACTTTCTACAGTTCAGTAAACATACTAGTAATATATACAAACCTGAGCAAATCTTCCAAGACTAAAATCCTTTTGAATGTAGTAATAGGAGAAAGCCCCAAATCCTGTCCTCCAGACATATGCGACAATGAAAACACGAATCACATTATAGATCTCCATTGCCGTGAAGTAGTGGTACATCAAAAATAAGACATGTTTTTAAGTACAAAAATTAAACTTCTCTGGACAAAGAAGATTTAAGGTCCACCTTTTCCGAGGATGCTACAGATACATGATGAGTGCAACATTTACCCATTCCTAGGCATGTCAATAAACGAGGCCTGCAACAAGAAAAAATGAATAAAAAAATTAAAAGAGAAGAGAAGAATACACAAGGCTTACCATAACCAACATCAAAATAAACAGGCCATTGGCAATGCCGTTAAGAAAAAGGAGTAGCCAAACAAACAAAGAAAAGACCAGAAAATTTAACTTCAACCTTCTACACAGTAAATAGATATGGAATAAAATCCATCATTTCCACTCCTCAGTTTGATGCCGATTAAGATAAAGGACAGCTTTACCAGAAAATGCTGACTTATCATGGTGCTTCTTGAGAGAAGTCATTGATGGGACCATAATCAGATGTATATACAGAAAGTGGAAAAGATCGCGATTGTATGCCTGTCAAAGAAAACCAAATCAACGATAAGTTATGGACGAGATTGTGCCCCCTATACTCACAATGATTACAGGAACAATTGAAATAGAACCCATCTACTAAAGATTAGGTTATATAGCCTCCAGCCATAAAAAAATATCATGACACTTATTACTGCTCCAAACATGCCAGAAGAAATACCAGAAATAGTCTTTGCATTCGCTAACCCTACAATACCCAAATATCCAACATCAACAAATCATTAACCAAATCCCTAAAAAAAACCTAACAAAATCGAAACAAACCCAAATCATAACTCCAAAGTACAAAACCATTTTTCTTGATTTATCTTACCAGTGTATGAAGGTGCTAACGTTGTAGAACTGAACCATCTGATTTCTATTTCCAAACTCTTTGACGAGGAAAGCGTTGTTCCTCTTCACGATCTGTCAAATCCGAAACCCTAGAAACCTAGGGATTTCACACAAGGTCAAATTCAATCAAACCCAGAATCAAAAATCAAACATAGAATCCCTAAAACCCAAATCTAAGAATCAAAATAGAAATTGAATAAAATCCCTACATAAGTTTTTCCATTATAGCAAACAAACCTCGCGAAGTAGAGAAATCTATATGAGAACCTTAGATTTATTCATACTGATTTGGATGAGAGAAATCTCAAAACTATAGATTAAAGAATTTCATTTGTGATGGATCTCTTTGAAGAAGAAGAAGAAGAGTAAGAAAAACCTGATTGACAATTACTTTGATAGAGAAAACATACCGAGTGAATCA
The DNA here is from genome assembly GCF_003573695.1 of Papaver somniferum. Taxonomy (NCBI): domain Eukaryota; kingdom Viridiplantae; phylum Streptophyta; class Magnoliopsida; order Ranunculales; family Papaveraceae; genus Papaver; species Papaver somniferum. Next base: position 79,662,815 of record NC_039359.1, on the reverse strand, counting down.
CAGAGAGGAAGAGAAGAAGAGAACCAGAGAGGAGGAAGATAGAAGAGAATGAGAGGTAAAAGAAGATAAGAAGAGTTGTTCTCGATAAATGATAAAGCCCGAGTCAGTTTTGAAGCTGACTCCAAGCATCTGAATGGGCTGAAACATAGTCAGATTGAAAGTGTGGGCAGCACACACACGAGTCGCACGTGTAAACATTTATTCTGTTGCGAGTGGTAACTAAAATAAACAGTTGCGAGTTTCGTAACTGTTTCAACTGTTGCGAATTTCTTGCAACTAAAATTAGCAACCGAAAATTCGCAATAGCTGCTAAGATGTTGCTAATATGAGTTGCTAAAACCCATATTTGGTGTAGTGTCTCAATTTTAACTTGCCAAACAATAACAACATGCTACACGTTTTCCACAAAAACACTCGAGACATCAAGACATGTCACAAACTGGGGGATGCTCATCAGGGTATTGGTCTGGCGGTTTACAGCATGCGGCGTGCAATACGCCCGTTACAAGAAAGTGTCATAAGAGTAAGGCAGTTAGTAATGACAGGAAATAATGGTGAAACGTATCCTTCATTATGGAAACATCAATTCCAGGCGTTACCCGTTACCATTCTCTTCCATTAATCAACCGTTCCCACTTTTTACGAGGCTAGGGTACGTTTTGTTGCGACTTGTATAAATAGGTCTCACATATTTCCACCAAACAACAAGTTTTGGTCAGGAGAACACTACAACACTCAGAAATCACCTGGTAGCTTTCCATCTTGGCTATCCAGCTTTACCTTCTGATACAAGTCGTAAAACAACCACACCTTTCAGAATCAACTATTTTGGCTTTAACACTCTCTTCGCTTCCCTCCCTAAGACCAACCTTTCTCCTTCACTTTTGTGACCGAAGCAAGTCTGGAACGGTCATTTCTTGGTTTAGGCCGGATTTGCACAGATTGATATCTCGAATCTAAAGTACTCCCGTGTAGTACATTGTTTAGGGTTGAGACTCGTTTCTCACACACACACACGAAATTACTGAAATCAGCAGAAACTGTTTTCACCCTCAAACAGAAACACCTGCACTATCTTTCTCTGATAACCCAAAAAAATTTGTACCTTCACTACGATTAGGTAACCCAAACATATAGAGAATTACGGTTTGGTAAAACCTAGTCGTTTCTCTCTCTATTAGCCCCCACTATTTTGAACCTATAAAACGTCTACAAAACCAGGCCATATTGCACGTTGACGGTTGGGACTCCAAACCGTAAATCTGACACGAAGTGAGGCGTCAGATTTACGGCCTGAATGTTGGCCGTAATTTTGATACAAAGAGAGAAAGTCTATCTTACTCTTACTTACGGCTTGGCCAGCGTAGAGATTTCCTAGCCGTAAATACTTGAAATTATTTTTTTTGTTCAACATCCTATCGGCTAATTTTTGAATTTTAAAAATTAGATCCGCTATAATATTAATTTATAGACCATTGATTAATTTTTCTACCCCCACCTGCATATAACCACTCATTCCAAATCAGAATCACACCTTCTACATCAATAATCTCTACCAAAATCCCTACAAACTCAATGCAATATACTCAAAGGATAAGCCCATTTTTACTTTGGATGAAGATTTATCTATTTGCAAAAAAATTGTACTATATTAATCAAAAGGAGAAGAACGAAAGAAATGTGGTTTAGTGAGTCAATCACATTGGAATAAAATTTTTGAATTTTTTTTTGTAGTGAAACAGGTAACACCAATAACCGTGATGGAGTTGAATTGAATCTTCGGTTTGGAGACATATGCAAAACAGTTAAAGAATATATAGCTTTACTTCGTATTCTCCAACAACTTTGACTTAGAGGTGAAACTGATGATGAAGTTGTAGCTCAAACTAAGAAGGAATTGAGAAAATGGAAAGATTATAATTTCAACTACGAAGCTCAACTCGCCATCATCAAAGACTTCTTAATATACCATAACGGATGTTATTAAAACCATCTTTGTAATGCGGTTCTAGTAAGTATGTAATGGGTTGTAATTTGGACTAATTAATGACAGTATTACTAACTTTCAATCGTAGTATGTATTCATGTCGAAACCCTAAATTTCTCAACTTCATACATAATTACGGATGAGAATCTAAACCTCTTAACCCAATCTTAATACATACACAAGTGATTCTGCATCAAATTACGGTCATAAGTTCTTCGTATCCCAGTCGTCAACTATTTCTACGGCTGAGAGTTCTTCTTCTCTCAGCCGCTTCCCTTATTTCACGGCTTGGACTCCTTATTTCCTATCCGTAAGTGCATCTTACGGCTGGTTCGGCATATTATCCCAGTCGTAACCTCAAGAAACCCGAATTTTCCCTCAATTTTTAACGGATTTGAATCGATAAAATTGTTATTGGGAGTTTATTACAAGGTTTTTTTTTGAGTATTTTGACGAAAGATTTCATCATTTTTCTTCAAAGTTTTTCAAACCAAAATCATCCATCTCCTTCTTCAAAATCAAGAAAAAAATTGAAAAGAAAAGTTTTGATTTAATGATTAATTATTCGATTAGTCTTATCCATTCACTAATAGTGATTAATCACGATAATTAGCACTAATAAAATCGAACATACATTAGATCGTGTAGAAAATAGTAGGATAATGAGTCATAGGAATTACTACTTCATGACCCAGTGCAGCCCTCAAAACCCAACTGGGTGCATCCCGAATAACAGGTTTCTTAATAAATACTTTTCGGAATAAATCAATAATGTTAATCCCCAAAACTATGGAATTCGATGTTTAAATTGGAATCAATTTTCAATTCTGAATTAGCCCTAATTGAGATTTAAATCAATAGATGATAAAACTATATGCTGCATTTTAAAATTCTCAGTTGTCCACCTAAAAACTAATTTTTTAAACATCAATTTTCGGACAAGAGAACAATGTATTTCTTAACATGGTAAAATACAACCAACTTCTATCTAAGATGAATTCACATATTTTTTCTTTTTGATAACATTTAGATGTATTTTAGTGAACAACAGATAACAGTAGTAGAAATTAGTGTATGCAAGGTTGTTGCAGGAACACTCCATTTCAATGTTGAGTAGCTAGGCATGAGTTGGCATATGTCCCCATTTACGTGGTCGCGGAACAGGTAAGCAGTGAAATGAGATTTAAATGACTTACTGAGAGTTTCCAATTCTACTGTTAGTCCATAGAGATTGTTGGACATTCTCTTAATATGTCTTGTTATTGATTGGAGATTTTTTATAAGTCATGTAGGTTTTCTGAAGCTCCATATTATTTGATTAGGATTTCATAAGAGTCACTCCACAATCCTGTTATTGGAAGGAGAATTGAAAGTAATTGATTTGTTTTTCCAGAGATTTGGAGAGACTTTGCTTAGGAGAATAGGCATGGTAGAAATCTCTCCCCAAGAGGTAATATATTTGGGAGACTCGGATATTTAGGAAACATTTGTTTTTGAGAGTAAACCAATTGTTTTTTCGTTTTTCTGTTTGTTTGAGTGGATGACCAAGGAACTAGCCATTTGCGAAGTAAATAAGTGGCGAGATAGTATAACAAATAAAATGTGGGATAGATGGAATAAACAGAATGAAAACTTAGGCATAGGACAACAATGAGATTTATTTTGGCAATGAACACAGAGTTACTAGGTATTCATGGTACTTTTATTAACGTTATAACGTGCATAATAAAATAATTGGTAGAAGTTTTAAATTTTTGATTAGATATTTTATATTTTTTTTCTTTACAAATCACAAAGACCCTTTATAAATCTCATTTTTCCGTCTCTACGAGCCCAAAGACTCTCTAATATACTCTCAGAAAATCACTAGAAATCTCTAAATTTTCAGAAAATCTCCGGAAGTTATTCAAATAAAATATCTATAAAAGTCTATAGATACGCCATGTGACTACCCCGCTCTAAACTTTTCAACCCAATCCAAATGTATATTTCCTCTGTTGCTCGAAAAAAATTCCTACTACTTTTTCGATTTGACATATTTTTAGGATAAAATGAAAAAGTGATAGTAATTTTTTTTTAAAAAAATTAACGTAGTATAACTTCTTTTAAGAAAAACTTTGGTTACGTCAATGTCGTATTTATCAAACACCATGTTGATACACATGCCGTCAGAAACTACAAAAAATAAATAAACATATTGTAAACTGTGAACAAATGACTAATAACTAATTTGATTGGGAACTATCGGCAAACCGTTATGCCTTTGAATAGAGGAGTATAGTGAGCGCTGAATGATGCACACTAAAGTCGTGCAATACCATCGTCTACTAAAATTGTCTGAGAAATAGTTGGTGCATAATATTGGTTAATCTTTTTCTTCTTTTTTTCCTTCAGAAAGAATTTTTTTTTTTGAAAAAGTTACCCATCTCAGGTTCACCTTCTTCGGTTTCATAATGCAAAGAGCTGGTAAGTGAGGCAACATGAGAGGAAAGTCTTGCTTTGGTGCCCTCCAAATGCCCAATTTTCTTTTTTAAAAGTACAAAATTTTATAGCTTCAATAATTTCACCACCCAAAAAAACAAAGATAGCTGTAATAACGTTAGTAAGCACTGAGAATCATGGAGTTGTCATTTCAAGAGACAAAGTTGGGGCAATTTAGGGCAACGAATAAAAGATCATGGATTGGATGTCCACCACTTTCGGCCTCTCCAATCTATTTATCCATCTATCCAAGACATTTGGAAGAGGAATCAGTCTCAGACACATACGTGTCCACGATACATTTATTACTTGTAAAACGATTTCACGTTGGTCCCACACACTTATCTCAAGGTGGTCCCTTTATACTGTGTGTTTTCCCCAGGTAGATACAGTGTCTTGTTGCTCGACACGTGGTAGTTCAGACATTGTCCTCGTTGTCCGAAATCGGGTAGGTGCATGCCACCCTGTTACAAAATAATACACCTTTTTTTTTGAAGCATTTGATTTGATCAATCATCAATATGTTGTGATCACTAGCAGGAACCATGACCAAATAATTATTATATCACCTGCACTTACCACACGTTAAAATTCAACTAGGGTAGATCTCATAGGAATTTGGAAACTTGCATTATATTACGTTTTTGGATACCACAAGTAAAAGGTAGAAATAACTCAGCAACGTTCTATCGGTCAATGTAGAACGACGCGTTCATACCACAACAACTCTTGTGCTACGCATCTCATTTTTAAACCCAACTTACTCATACACTCTAAAATAAGCTAGGGTTCAAACTCGGACAACAATGATAGAGACAGATGTCAAGTTTTCTTTTCTCTACTTTAAAATCTGATTCCCAGTGTTTACATTTGAATATAATTTAAGCTAAATCTAAGGATAATAGCTTGTTGGAAGTTTTTGATATTTCAATTCCTGATATCTAGGAATTACCAATAGGTACTATTATGGTAGTCTTAGTTAATGACAGGTCCACCCATTAAAGCCCAGTAAGCATAGGTTCATAATTAAAAGAAAACATGAAACTGGACCTAATTTTTTAAGTCTAGGTCCTGTACACGTGCGGGACACATGTGACGTATTATCATAATTCCCAAAACACCCCGCACTATATAAAAATGGATAGAGACGTTCATTTTTTTTTCATTCTCTCAATTTATTTTTTCAGAGAAGAGCTCTGCAAGTGAAGATTATTTGAGGTGTGAGTTCGATTCATGAGTTCGAGCTCTGCAAGTGTAATCGGTAGGTGGATTTTTTGTAACGATTCGAGATCAGATTTTACCTTGTCTTTTAGATCTGAATCCATGGCGACTGTGTCATGATTTGTTGGATGAGTAAAAGGAATTGATTTCCACCTTCCAGAAGTACCATTATTATGACGATGATCATGATGTTCTGATGTATTTGTGAATAATTTGATTTATTTTCTTCTCAATGCAATTTCATCTGTAACTGTATGAATCTGCTGAAGATAAGGTCTAAGAATTCTTCTTTTATCTCTTTTCTTGATTTTCAATACCAGAGTTCTACAACAATTGTTTCTGTCTCCGCCTTTTTCTTCATTCTTCCATGAGATTCTCGTGCTCAGAAAAGTATCGTAAACGATTTGATTTGAATTTAATTGAACGGAGATTTCATTTGATTTGTTACCTGAAATCAAATTCGCGAAATCTGAATCTTCAGTCGAAGCTAATGAACTTACCACCTTTTTATAAAGCCGATTCTCTTCGAAATTGTTGTTGAATTCAGGAACTTTGTAGAATTGATACACATGAAACCGAATACGTATATGATGTACTGGTGGTTTTTGATGAAAATAGTCCAGATCTAGTTATAAAATCATGTTTTACGTTCGTTTCGTTTGTAGATCTGGTATTTTAGTTTCATTTTGGTGGCTTTTGGTTTGGTTTCAATTTGGTTTTGTGTATTAACCATCAGTACGTATATGACGTACTGTTAATCTGTGTTTACTATGCATCTATAGGTTTGGTTTCAGTTTTTTACAGTGTTTTTTTGGTATGAATTGACAGTACATATATGGCGTACTCTTCTGATTTTGTTTTATTCGAAGTTTTTCCAGTTTTTTTGTTCGATCCATGGTCTAATCGTTGTAGTGTTTGATTAAGATTTTGATCTCCATGTTTGATTTCTTGATTATTTACTAGATCTAGATGAATAATCACGTTTTTGGTTCATTTCGTTATTAGATTTGATCTAACTAGTTCCATTTTGTTGTTTTTAGATTTGTTTTTTTTTGTATGAAACAACAGTACGTATATCCTGTATTGACAGAAACCTAGCTTATTTTGAATGAAGAAGAAGAAGAAGATGCATCGTTATGACTTACGACAAGAAGATTTGTTGCGTTTCCATGTATCTTTTCTTATCATCTTCTTTGATTATTTTTTTCGTTTTTCTTCTATTGATTGTATTATGAAGATGAAATCGATTTTCATGACGTTTTTATATTTTCAGGTTTGTTACAGTTTGTTTTTGTGTATGAATTGACAGTACATATTTGGTGTACTAATATAAAATTCTTATGATTTACGAGGAGAATATTTGTTTTCTGTTTCCAGGTATGCTTTCTAATCATCTTGTTTGATTATTTTGTTCGGTTTTTTTCTTTTGATTTGTTTTTTTGATTGTATTCTGATAATCAAATCGATTTGATTGACGCTTTTATGGTTTTTAGGTTTGTTACAGTTATTTTTCGTGTATGAATTGACAGTACATATATGGCGTACTGATAAAAAACTCTTCTAATTTTGTTTTATTTGAAGTTTTTCCAATTTTTTTGGTTCGATCCATGAGTATGTATGTATAATACTGATAGGAAGTGCTATTTGCTGTGTTTTTGCTCTTTTTTTAGTCTTACCCTTCAGTACTTATGTGAAATACTGTAATATGTCTTTCGATTCTCTTATTTTTCATAGATCTGTCACCTGTTGTTGTCATACTGTTGATGAGTGCCAAATATTGTATATATTTATCCCTTTTTGTTGGCATTTAACTCATCTTTTGTGCATTAATTCTACATTTTATCCCATATTCTGTATTTTCATTGTTTTCAAGAATAAATATTTTTCTAATTAATTTTGCATTTTTAGGTAATAAATAAAGTCTGGATGACTTGCGGAGCGGAAAAGAGCTGAAGAGTAGTGAAAAGCCGGAAGAAATTACGCAAGGAAGCCGCGAAGAATGGTGCGCATAAGCCCAAAACACTAGAAATGGGCTCAAGAAGGAATAATTGCTCTTAAAGAAGATATGGGCTTGGCATACCCAAGGCCCAAAACCCTTACCCAAACCCATTTTCTATAACCAAAACCGCCTCCATTCTCAGCCGTCAGATTGGATCCAACTCATCATCCTACGGTCGCTCATTCATAGATCATCAAAATCTGAAGTCTCTGCCAAACACCACAGCGCTTAAATTCCAAGCCTTCAGATTAGATTGTAGTTGAATCCAACGGTCGCTCCTATGCCTGTGCATCAAAATTAGATACTCCCGCTTTACACTACAGTACCTAACATCATCTAACACCGTTGACTTCGTTGTATTTCACAATCCGACGGTCTAAGTGATTCATCTCTTATATTACCGTTAGATCTACCAACCATAGTTGCATCCAACGCTCAACGTTTCTGATCATCATCTCCGATGTACATGCTCCACAGTGAAAATTCCTATACCCTAAAAACCATCGAGAGTTTTTTCTCTCATTCCCTTCTTCTCTTCCGTTCTTCTTCCTCCTCCCTGTTGCCGTACCGCTCCGCCACCAACTCGCCACCAACTCTGCTACCACCAACTCCACCATCTCCATCATTACCCGACACGACCCATCTCCCTAATTCGAAGTGCTTTAACCTCTCTCACCAACTGACCTAGGTGAGGGTTGATAAAACACCTCAAATTAGGGAGCAATTGTAGCGATTGGGAGCAGGAGAAGAACCGAGAGAGGCAGAGAAGACATGGGGCGACGTCAATTCAAAGTTTTGGTGAGTAAATTTCGGAAATTGAAAACCCTAATTTCAATTCTAGGGTTTCGGAAAAATTGGGTATTTGGTGATATAAATAGGGGGTGATGTAGAGCAGAGAGAAGGTGTTCTTGGACTAGCCAAGTAACCACCCAATTTGGGTTAGGTTCACTTCTAATTTCTAATTTCAAATTCCAAATCAATTTAGGGTTCTTGTTTCTAATTTCAGTTTTAAATTTCAATTTTACTTTCAATTTATGTGTGTTGTTTAATTTATATCATTGCATGTTTCAATTCAGTTTTAGTTTAAGTTAGCTTAATTTGCATTTTCAATTCGAAATTAAATTTTAGTCTGTGTTAGTTTAATTTAATTTGTTAATCTATGTTAGTTTACTTTTAGTGTTTCAATTCAGTAATTGTGTTCAAATGCTTTGTTTAATGTTCACTGTTTCAGTTCATGTTTCATTTCAGTCCCTGTGATTTTGTTTTAAATGTCTAGTCCATGTTCTATTGTCTTGTGTAATTCATGTTAAGTATGTTCACTGTTAGTGGTGGAAGTTTAGGTTAGAATTCATGTAAATTGAGCTGATTGAGAAATGGAGGAATTTAGTGTCCACTGTTGCTTGTGATTGATTGTGCTGTTAAAAGACAGTCAATGCTAGGAGTAAAATAGTTGGACAAGCTTCTTCTCCTTCCATTCCATTTATGTATGCCCTGGAACATAGGCAGGCTAGAACCTCCACCTAGCTCCATTAGGGACAAGGATTTAACCAAAAACAGCCACTGCCTAGCATTTTTTCCTGCTCTTCTTTGTTATCTATCTGTTTTTGTGGCTTCTTATCACTGTTTTTATAGCTGTTTTTATAACTGTTTTGTGTGAATGTTAGGCTAAAGCCTTTGAAGCATTGGATTGATTGAGCAGTGGGGAGAAACTAGTGCTCACTAGTGACTGTGAGCAAACTGGTTCTCTTCCCACTCTAGTTGTATGCCTAGGCTCCCAACTTTGCCTTTCATTTTTTTGTTCTTGCTCACCTTCACCATCTCCACTGCCCTTGGCTCATAGCCTTGGTTTACTTCAATACCATTGCTTCACATCATCTTCACTGTCACCATTCATTGTAAATGCCACCTTAGTTTCATAATTGTCTTTGGCCTTTGTAAATACTCCAGCTGCATTGCTTCCCTACCGCTGCTGCTGCTTCTTCTCCAGCCCAGCCTTGTCTGCTGCTGCTCCAAAGCTCACTTCAACACTGAGCCCAAGTTCAGGTCATTGAAACCAAAGGCTAAAAGCCCAAGTTCAAAGCCCACTCACTGGTAATTCCAAAAGCTGAGCCCAATTCACAGTTGAACTGTTGAGCCCAAAGCTCAAATCAGTTCACTGAAACCAAGCCCATTTCATTTTACTTCAAAGGCCCAAGGCCTAAAGCACTTCATTATCAAACAAGCCTATAATCCAAAGGTACCCTAAGCCCAAAGCCCAAAAGGCTTCATAGTTAACCAACAACAAATTAGAGCCCAAAATAGCTAGAGAACTCCAAACACACCCAGTCTCTGTGGATCGACCCGTACTTGCACGAGCTACAACCGACGACCGTGCACTTGCGGTATTATTGTAGGCCCGTTTTTATTACGCTTAATTTTCACGCTTTCCCGGGCCCACCAACTGTTGATTTGTAGTTCATGAATCTTCAGTACATATATCGCATACTGATAGGAAGTGCTCCTTGTTATGTTTGATTCAGTACGTATATGAAATACTGAAATAGATGCTCTTTGTTACGTTTGATTCAGTACTGGAATTGGATATGGAGATGATCTGGAGCTGCAGTTCAGAACTTATTACAAGAAATGACAGATTTTGAATGATAAAAACAGGAGTTGTTGTTGGTTCAGATTTGCAAGCTTGTGAAATTGGTGGTGGTCTTGATGAAGTTACAAATTGGTTGTGACGTTTGTTTGAAAGAAGGTGTGCTGCAAATGGATTTGGAGGAACATAGAAGGTTGGGTTGCTACATTGTATGATCCTACAATGTATGTGATGTAATACGTTTTCTAATTTATTTATCATTGATTCTTACAGATTTGTACTCTACCTGGAAGCAGTGCAGCAAATATGTACTCGAATTTGTAAGCATTCAGATATATAATCGTATTTGTAAGCAGTACGACAGATATGTACTCAAACAGATATGTACTCAAATTTGTAAGCAGTGTAACAAATATGTACTCGAATTTTTAAGCAGTATACCAGATATGTACTCAAATTTATAAGCAGTGTAGACACACACGTTTGGTAGTAATGGGCATTATGGACATTTCCATGTTTTAATTAATTTTGGACCTCCTGATAAAAAGAAATTCTGGTTGGACCCTACTATAAATAACTATATGGACCTAGGACCAAACAAGAAATTTTCCTATTGATATTGAGATAAGAGCAACAACCAATATGTTTAACACAACCTCATGTAATTTTTTTTTTGTTTTGTTTTGCGCATGGACCTATTATTTTGAAACCGATGTAGTATTAACATTCACATAGGTGTTGGAACTGAACTAGACTCCTATCTTGTTTCTGGGAAAACTTATTTTTTTCTTCTCTAATAAAATTTGTATTAAAAACTAGGGGTGAGCATAAAAACCGTAACCGCGGATTTGACCCGTATCCGTCCGCAAAATTGCGGATTTCACCCAGACCGCAAGATGTATGGGCCGGACACGGATGGAGTTCTCAAATCCGCACGCGGTGCGGTTGCGGTTGCGGTTGTCTTTTAAAAACCGCGGATTACCCGCACCGTTGTTTCCGAATATGTTATAAAGGTAGTTGTGTTAACAAATGAATGTTTAATGTGTGTGGGCGTAACTGGATACGAGGGGTCTTTCTTGAAGGTCTGTGAAGTCACGCTTTCGGTGCTTAAAACACACAGACAGACTAATGAGTTCTTGAAACTTTCATTCATGATCCTCATGTAGAGTGGACGAAATCTCACAAGTCTAGTGGAGTGAAATAGTCATTTCTTTCTCTCTAATTCATTTCTCAAGACTTCTCTGTATGTGCAAAAATGAGGAGCTTTCAGATTGAATAGGATGTGAAAATCGTAGAGTTAGTACACTCAGCGACCATGCCCGGGTCAGAGACAGACAACACACATCGTAGAGATTTATTTCCTAGTCCTGCAATCATGCTAATCTAGTTCCTCCGCACCGTTGCGGTTCTCAAAGCCCATTTATACTAAAGCTGTTAGTGGGCTTGGCCGAAATGGAACATTTTCTGCTCTAAAATTAGTGGGCTTGGCCTAACAAATCCGCGGTTAATCCGCAACCGGCCCGTACAATCCGCGGATCCGCGGATGTAAAATCCGCGGGTGATTGGGCCGGTCACGGTTTGATTTTTCAAATCCGCAACTTTGACGGTTTGGTTGCGGGTGACCCCTAATCCGCAACCGTCCGTCCGTTGCACACCCCTATTAAAAACAAAAGCTCGGACAACAACTTCAGACCCGCTAGATTTCCTCGACCTTGTTTCATAGACTTGGTTCGGACATGAGCTGGACAACAGAGCCGGTACACCCTAGCTAACTGTAGAAGATTGATGACAACAATAGGCCAACAACACAAATATAATTAAAGTCGTTTAGGTCAAAATAACAAAACAAAAAAAAAAAGAATTAAAAAATTACATTACGTGCTTAAATAACAACCGTTGAATTAATAGATATTCGTGTCAATCATCGAAACAGAAAACAAAGCAACGAGAATGCGTGTGTCATCTATTTTTCTGCATCCCTCACACGTGTCATCTCTCTGTTGTTTCTTCATTTTTCCTTTTTAATCCCAATCTTCACTCATCAAATCCTCTCCTCCTTTTTCTCTCTCCAATTTTTTTTTTCTTGGACCGTCTATTGTCTTAATCTCTCATTATAATTTTCTCTGATTGTTTTGATGGATCTATTAGAGGATGAAGATCTGGTTAAGCAGAAGCAACGAGAAGAAGGAGATAAAGGAAGTGTACTACCGGGATCTGTTATTAATCATAAAGAAGATGAAGAAGAATGTTATGATTCTGTTTCAATATCAACAGCAACAACAATAGAATCATCATTATCATCAAATTATTTCAGTACTGATCAAGAAATTAGTAGGAGTAGTAGTAATAGTACAACAACAAGTAGTAGTAGCAGTATTTCTAGTGAGATTCTTCTTCCTTTAGCTGATATAATGGCTGTTTCATTACCTTCTTCTTCATCATCAAATCTTAACCTAATTTCTTCTTCTCCTTCAACCACACCTACTACCTCGACGATTGAAAATCCGAATAATATTGTAGAAAATTCGAATAATAATGGTGGAGATGACGGTGGATTAACAGAAGCTGTAACGGTAAGAGGATGTGTTGGTAAGAAAAATAAATATGTTACTTGGGGTTTTTCTTCGATTATTGGAAGAAGAAAAGAAATGGAAGATGCGGTTTGTATAATACCTGGTTTTATCAGTAATCATACGTGTCGTGATATCGGAGGTTGTACAGCTCCGTCGTCAAGAGTTTCTTCTGAAATCCAACCCGTTCATTTCTTCGGTGTTTACGACGGTCATGGTGGATCTCAGGTACATATATTTTCTTTAACTCCAGAAACGGATTTTTTTTGAAATTAAATGTTTAACGGTAGTTGATAAGTTCAGAAAATGAATATATCGTGTCGTAGTCAGCAACAGTTGACTCGGGTAATCCTTGTTATACGTGTTTGTATGTTCCATAACAAGTTTCTTGTGTTTCGACCGTCCGATTGTCCGAATGGTCTTGGTTTTGACTTGTATATAATGAGTAGTTTGCCACGTTTAGATTTGTGAGTGGAGCACAGAGATGTTGATACCAGAAACCAAGTATACCTAACTTATAGTGGGTCCCACTTATTTACACGTTACGATAAACGCTGTAGGTGGGGCCATGTTTTAGTTGAGCTGGTAGGAGGACACGTTGCAAACATTGACTGGTGTGGTTCTTGTTGGGTACATGTAATAATTTTTGCTTTTAAGTGTTTCTTTTGTTTTTTAAACATGTGTCTATCTAAGATGATGTGTGGGACCCATTCATGAAAGTACAATGTTAATGGATTATGATTGCTGCTGACTTGAGTATCTAATGCTACAGTTGTAGCCAAAATGCACCCAAGTCTTGGTATGTGTCCATTCAGCTTAGATGCTTGGTGTGTGTAGCACCATTGATTTGAGTTTGGACGAATGAAAATTGAGAATTCCGTGTATGAGTTTCTCTATATTCAGTGAACTTGGCTGTTTGTAAAGGGTCTCACTGGATGTTCTTTCAAATGCTCTGGTGCATTTGCTTGAGTTTCGTAATCTATATTCAGAAAGTGCTTTTCTTTTTTGAAAAATACAACCGTGTTTTTTTATCTGTTTGACTAGCTAGCTATCAGTTTATAGATGCTGTTCTAACGTTGATGTTTGATTCAGGAGTGTATCTCTTGTAATTTAGAATTTTCCTTAAACCCAACCAGGGAAGGAGCTAGTGTAAGTTGTAGGATATGTTCCCAAGATCGAACTTTTTAACTATTGATGAATTACCTATAAACCCTCTTTGGGCTATCATGAATTGCCGTAATCACTATGTTTTATTAGTGTAGTGATACTGTGGTGGCAAAACTTATGGATTATCCTACAATAATACGTTGAAAAAGGCTATCCACTGTTTGTAATAGTTATCTGCCAAAGAGCTCATCTTTGATGCAAGCTGAGTTTTGCATTCCCTAGTTTGGACTTTGGTATGTCACACTAGCTATAGGAGTACTAAAGTAGTAAGAGACATGTACACCTCTCTTGCCATCACATGTTTACAGTAGTCTGTATACGAAATGCGAAGGTAATGTTTCTGGTATTACTATGGATTTTGTTCACACCAAAAAGGTATATAACCACTGGAACAGGAAAAATGATAGCGAAACTCCTAGGAATTGCTCATCAGCTGGGAAGTCATTTGTTTTTTGTTGTAAAATTTGGTAATGAAAGACAGAGTTCTGTACATGTGTTTGTATGTGAGTTCTATTACAGAGGAAGTTGCTGTATAATGAGTTGTTTTGTGGGAAGATTGTAAAAACAGGATAGCTTTAAATGTCAGACAGATCGAAGGGGATTCACAGTAACTTTAAATCTTTTGTTGGTTTGTCAATGTTTATCTATTTATGTACCTTAACTACCAGCTTTACAACTTATGAGGCAATCATCTATGGAATGAGATTTTAAACACGCGGGGTGTGAGGCCAGCAGGTATTGCATGCATATATTTTAAATATTCTATAGGTGCAGGATCCGCTAGCTTCGCATTCCGTGTGTTTGAGATCTCAGTCCTTAAATGGTCATCACATAAGCTGTGATTGAATATCAAGTTGACAGTTACGAGTAGAAAAATAGAAATTTGGGTATGTAATACTCACTAAGTTTACGATGAACTGAAACCTCTGCTTAGTTTAACTCGCAACCTTTGGCACCAACAAGGATTAAATGTTCTCTACCATAAATTGACTTGGTGAATGGGTTAGTCCTTAGAAGGTTGGGACTAATCGAGTAAGTTGAGAATAGTCCCACATTGACAGTCAGAGCCAAATAAATATACTTGGATTATAGTCCATGTGAGACTATTCTCAACATACTCGTTTAGGTCTGCAAGAGTTGTAATAATCTGTGTTATTTTCTTGTCAAGCGCCAGATATTTTAAAGTAGCCGTGTAGATTTATGAGTGTCCTTTATTGTCCTTTATTGTACTTTAAGCATTCACAGTAATTAGGCAATAATGCTGATTAACTAAGCACAAAGTCCCAACATATATATTTCTATTTCTGTTACTAGCCAGTAATCAAATAATATTAGTACATCATAGACATGATTACTTTTTTGAAGTACATATAACGTGAACGCCTATTGACGTCACAGTCCAGTTATACTGCTTTCGTAGCATAGTTGCTTAACCCGACTTCATTGAATGTCATATATACCTTTTTTCATTTTTTAACATACCTACTTAGGAAGTTTGCTTTTTGACTTTGAAATCTAGTAGCATAATTAGATCTACACATTGTGAACAGTTTGTTAAAGGTGTTTGGATAAGGAAAGCAGTAGTGCTTCTTCATGTCGTCGACGTTGAAGTTATTTTAGAAGTGAATAATATGATCATGTTGCTCAATCTTTCTTAATGGCTTATTGACTTTGAGAGAGATATTACTACCTGACCAACTAAGTATCTTAAGTGAATTGATTGCAGTTGTTTAACCGTCATAGTACCCAAACCAACTAAATGCCGTCAGTAAATTGATAGCTTCAGTAAATCGATGATTGTTTAACCATTTGATAACCAGAGTCATCCTTCTATAAATGATCACTATGAGTCAGACCTATCAACAGTTTTAACTTCTGAGGTATTATTTCTTCTACAAGAAGTTGAATCACTTCTTTATAGTACTTATTAGTCTCCGGAGATGTGCTTCCTTCCCACTGGCCATCGCCCCTATAAATTTGTTTTGCTATAATAGTGCTCATGTAATGCTGCTGTACAGACACTTCCCGGACCTACCTATAGTACTTCACGCCATTGTGCCTAACTTACTCACCTAGCCGTTAGCTTGTTGAAGTGTGAATTTGTCCCAGAAGCCCTCAGTGTTGTGTGGGAATAGTGTAGTTGCTTATTATCTTCATATATGTGTTATGAATCTGTTTCTTGTGTGGACTATGCTTGTAACCTGTGCTAGTTAAAGGGTATGAAAATTGTGCTTAAGGAAGACTATGCTTATGTAACCTGTGCTTGAGTCGAACCATACATCCCCAACAAAAGATCGTTCTATAAAGCATGCTCAAGCTTATTTGTCCTACCATCCTATGTTTGATTTTTTCCCCCGGCATTTAACTTCGGAAATAGTCTTCCAACTAGAATTGACCAGTGAGAGAGGAACTAAACTTTTGAATACCAGAATTCTTTTTATGGTTATCTAATGACAATTGTATTGTTTATAAATATAGTATTGCAAATGTATAGGCGAAAGTGGTCACACTATCTTACTGGTGTTGTGTAGGTAGCTAAGTTTTGCGCTGAACGGATCCATGACACTACCGCAGAGGAATGGGAGAGGGGAGGAACGGATGTAGATACAGATGTAGATGGATGGCATACAAGGTGGGAAACAGCATTCAGTAGGGGATTCGAGCGGGCTGACAACGAGGTTGCTGAGGAGTCGGTAGCTCCAGAAATTGTTGGCTCAACCGCTGTGGTTGTTGCCTTATCAGGTTGTCAGATCATTACTTCCAATTGTGGTGACTCAAGGGCAGTGCTTTGTCGAGGGACTCAAACGATCCCTTTATCTATTGATCACAAGGTTGATTTTCTCTCTCCAGGTTTATTGATATATTAGTACTCAGCATAGCTATAGTTAGCCACTTGACCAACATGATTATATAGAAGCATTAAAAAAGACATGTAGGATGAGTTGATCAATTCTACGCCAAAGCATCTGAACTTAACATGGTTACTCAAATTACATGAAAATGATTACAAGGGGTGGCAATAATGGTGAAACCTCTTAATGGATCTCAGCATTTCTTTTAATTTCCTTTGTTCATTTGTTTTTGAGTATGCATTTTGTTGGGTAATCTTTTACTCTAGTAGTTTATATTAGAGTGTAGCCTGGTGGTTTCTATTTAGGAATCGTTTGACACCGATGCAATTTGAATTATCTTAAGAAGACGTGTAATTCCTTGGGCAGCGGATTTTTAGCCAAATTTTAGAGTTTTATCTCAAATAACTTTGCTGGTGTATCTACCAGTTGATTATCTCAAAATATTACCAGTTATAGAAGTGCACTTGAGCATGTGAAATTTCAAATCCAGCAGTTAACAGAATGCTTCTTATTAGTGCCTACACGCAGAAGATACGAGGACTGCAATTCCAAAACTATTATATCTGGAGGGCAGCAAATGTTTTAAAATAGAAAGATACAACAGCAACAACAACCAAGCCTTTAGTCCTGAAACCCATGTCGAATTTACCTTGAAACAGATAGATAGTATCTATGTATATACATAGAGAGAGAGAGAGTCTTCGTAAAGTTTCCCATGCTTACATTCATTGAAAGTGATTTGGTAAAATTTTTTTCAGGACATCTTTTGTGGTTGTTGTTTTTACAGCCTGATAGAGAAGACGAGCTTGCGAGGATTGAAGGTGCAGGAGGGAGAGTCATAAGTTGGAATGGTGCTAGGGTATTTGGTGTTCTTGCGATGTCTAGATCCATTGGTACTTTCACTATCTAGTTTTCATTTGCTTATCCATCTTCGGAACATCGATCCCTTTTAGTTCTGTTCATAAAAGCTTCTCTGTTTATAGTACTTCCATCAGTTTTTTCTGTCTTCCAAATTCTAACAAAACTGCAAGTGTCAGCTGCATCCATTTAGTTATTTTCCACCATATTTTAGGTCGGGTTAAGCTGTTTAATAGTCATTCAATTAGGTTATGGCCTGCCTAAAGTACTCATTCCTGTCCTATCTTCAGTTTCCCACATAAGGTCCATCAAATTCCACCAGGTCAACCTATCTGGTTCCATTGTTAATCGTAGTTATAATGGTTCTGATAGGCAAATACCGACCGGATGTATGTGTCACGTAGTAGGAAAATAATGCCACGTTCTATAGAAAAATACAATGTTTAAGGTTCAGGAGATTCCTCTTTTGTTCAGGCAATGTTGTTGTCTTGCTTCAGGAAAAATGACCCAATAGGGCCAGTACATTAAACACAGTGTTTTCAAAGAGCCATGAATTGTTTTGCGCCTGAAGTTACTTTCACGGCGAGAAGCATACAGGTCGACTGTTTAATGACTATTAACATGCTCATGCATGGTTTCAAGCCACTTCTTCATGCCTTGATTACCTGAACAAGTCCAACTAACACTCTTTTGACTCCCAATCGTCACATTTATTTGTTCACGTATATGTAAAGTTTGACTCGACAGACATATTGCAAACCAAATAACAGATAATTGTTACAAGGAAAACTCTTGAATGCCTTTGTCCTGATATTATTTCAACACTAACGATGAGTTTCGTCAGCTCAATGAGATTGCTCCTGATATTATTTCAACACTAAAGATGAGTTTCGACAGCTCTTTTTTTTTTCCTTTCGATATTAGAGTTTCGTTAGCTAAATGATAATTATTGCAGACTAAATCTGCTGTGGTGTTCTTCTATTTAATCTTTCAGGAGATAGGTATATGAGGCCATGGATTATTCCTGTGCCCGAAGTTACTTTCACGACAAGAAGTGAAGAAGATGAGTGTTTAATTATTGCAAGTGATGGGCTCTGGGATGTGATATCTAATGATGAGGCGGGCGAGGTGGCTCGAAATCTGTTAAGACGGCGACGAAGGTCAACCATTTCAGATATAGCATCACATTCTGCAGCACAAGCGGTGGCTGACCATCTTACTGACTTGGCCTCCAGGAAGAACAGTTCAGATAACATCTCTGTCATAGTTGTTGACCTAAAATCTAAAAGACGCCGTGTACAAAGACACTCAGCAGTATAGTGGCCAACCTCTATCTTATACTATAAATTTTTAACCATATCTTTAAAAACCAGATTATGAAACTTGCAAAATGGATATCGAATTTGCAAAATCATCCCAGGGTCTAGGATCATAATTCTTTCTTTCTTTCTGTTTGTAAAACACTAGGAGGCAAAAACATTTCAAAGTAGCTAAGGTAGAAATAATTTATCTGAAGTTGTATATTGTGTTCATTTTTGGCCTGTTGCTTACTTTGGTATTTCGGGTTGTTTGTCTAGTCAGTACTTTCAGAGTTTTTGGGATCATTGTATGGAGAGCCAGGGTCAGTTTTCTGATTTCTGAGCTTGTATTAGCCAGATCAGAGTGTAAATATACATCTATCTTACGTCAAGTTTGACAATGTGTAATGGAGTGAGAATCACTTCCTCTTATAATCACCTTGCTACTAGTATTTGTTTTCGCAGTACTCAGTTACTGTTCTTCGATGCTCATTGTTTCTCTAGGCAATAACTCATGCGCCATGATTCCAAAATTTAGCTTTTGCACCCAATTCAATATCTTAAGTCTAAAGGCTCTAAACTAGTTTCCATTGGACCACAATTTTTTTGAGTGTAGGAGGAAATGGCATAGTGTCTTTCATAGCTCTCTGCCTGGCTCACTCTAGGAAATTTGGGAATGGTAATCCTAGTCAGATCATCAGGATAAGAAAGATAAGAATTTCCAGTGGAAAGATGGAGAAAGGAATTGATGAAAGCTGTCAAATACTATAGCAATGGGATGCTTTGATGCAATAATGTCTACAGACTACAAAATACGATGGGCAGATGTGTGGTTTTAATGGTGATTGGTGATGAATAAAGAATTGATGCCGCAATTGTGAGAGATAGCAACCTTAAAATTAAAGCAAACTTTTGGATGATCCCTTTAGTCCCCCCCAGGTATGTGAATCATCAACAGACGCTTCAATCTCTGCTGCAAATTCCTGATAAATGCAAGAAAGGAAAAATGGTTTTTGTTATAAATAGTAAGGATAGTAATAATTGTAGAGAATCATCTTCTGATAGGTGTATACATCAAAGCTGTCTAGCTTGCTGCCTCAATCAAGTTCTCTTTTCCCATGATCTGTACCTTTTGTTAATACTCTTAATTGATATGGTTATTCTTCTCATAATAAGTTTTATGGGCAAGAGCAACTGGGAACCAGTAACTGGTGCACTGAATTCAACCCCAACAACATTATCATTCTGCTCGATATGCAGAATATTACTTCATAGAAACTATAGTTATCGTGTACAACACCCAACAATATTTCAAAAAAATATCAGCATAGATATGTTGCAGCGTGAGCTTTAAAGTTGCAAGAAATTATAGCTATATGAGTAAGCTAAATAATTCAGGTGTTGAATCATGTCCAAGCATTGTCCAGAGGGGGGATACTTACACACCACGACAACGGGAGAAAGAGTGAAAGAATATGGGTATAATAATAATGAGCTGAGTGACACTGAATACATAAAATCATACATATTCTGATCCCTCTCCACCCACCCTCTTCACAGCTTTTGTTACTTCTTTTAACAAAGGAGCGGATGTGACCACTCGGGCATTAATTTCTATACTCTGAGAGTAACCAAAACCATAGTAACTTCTTTATCTGTCTTTGTTCTATACTCTGTGTTGTCTACTCTTATGGGTGGAAATGGAATAAAGGGAGAATGAATCTCTCTAGCTCAACAGACCTTTATTTTTCTTTTTCATATCTCTGTTGTCCAAGAGAAAGAAAGACATGACAAGAACTAACATAATTGGCTAACTATTCTCACTTAAAATCATCGGATACTTTTAATTTTACTTGGATTTGATGGAGTGGGTTTGTGTTGTTCTTTTTTTATATATTCTCCACTCAATGCACTCCCATCCAACAAAAACACAAAAATTATTTACTACACTGCATATAACAGAAATAGAACTCCCACAAATTTGTTGAAAGAAAAGGATAAATGTACCGTAATTTAAAGAACAAAACAAGAAAAAGAGTTATCACCTTTGTTGTTCTTTTATTTTGGTATCCACGAGCCAACTACATATGGAACAATACGATATTTTGTTTATGGTAAAAGTAAAATTCTATGTGCAAAATATCTTTACGCTAAAAAGTAACCAGCATCGAACCCATATTTGGTTAGCTAAACAAATGCCATGGATGTCATATCTCATATATCTTTTCAATAGTATAATTGGCATAATAACTGTTAATCATTGCATAATATATTCGATACCAGCCGGAAGAGACAGGGAGAGAGAAACGAGCCTGGTAGTGGTCGCTTGTCAATTCATGTCCGGTATAGCTTGATGTTAAGGATAAGAGTAAACACTATGCCGAGGGATAAAATATACTGTATGGCCAATATTTTATCCACCATTCCATCGTTAGTTGCATTTAGCTGGGATAGTCTTTTCATTTGGAAGCCACCATGACTGATTCTCTGTATTGCTAGTTTCTTGGTGTCGAGTCTGTTAGCTTTGCTTAGTTCTCTGTAGTATACGTATGTTGTGCACTTCTTTTTCACAACTCCTCAATTATAGAGATGTGACCATAGACTTGATCTAACACTTTCAGAAAATTATTTTCTTATTGAATAAAAAGCAAAATAAATGATTGCCGGCTATTGGCACGAAGATGTCTAATATGCTGGAGGGCGGTCTATATAATAGAGTGAGGCGGTCGACAGACCGTCCGAGGCCGTAAACTGGACGGGTTTATACTGCAATATAGAATTATGCATGGTACTATTATACTTTCAAAGTTTTGTTATTGACACGGAAAAAAGTAGTTGCCGATTCGCCCGAGCATTTGGAAGTCTCATCACATATTCAATTGTTATAGAAATCAAGTTTTAATTAATTATTTTTGTTTAAGAGAAGAAAGCTCATGACATCCTCCTACTTCCTACGAAGTTATTTTAAGATTCAGGAACTGAGAAAAACTCTCAAACTGGAGCCGGATGTGTGCTGAACGCCGTTTAGCACGTGCCCTTTGCAGTGGGAGGTGGGACTGAAAGAACAAAAGAAAAGCAAACTTGATCAAGTATTCTGTTGGTCACTCCTTGGGACCATGGCTATAAAGCAAAAAGACACCGTTTTTCTTTTCTTCTTTTTGGATTCTCCTTACTCGTTTTGCGTGAATCTACAAAAAAGAAGCTTAGCTTGAGAATACACACATGCATGGACGTTATTCTTTTTCACTTTTCGGCAAAGATAATTGAAAGAGGCTCTGATCATGGTATATAGACACGTATCATGACCGGATGCGTGTTCCAGTAATGATTTACTTTCCAGAATTGTCGGAATTGCAAGTCTAAACTATTGGTTTAGGCAATCGCCGGTGCCGCTGGGTAGTTGAGCTGGCAATATACATATTTCATCTACAGTACTATGCCAAATGAATCGGCACATTTGACACAGTGTAAATCGGCAACACGGCACATATAGGCATCACATGAGTTCGTACGTACGGCACACAAGTTTGATTAATTAATTTATATTAGAACAAATCATTCTAGGCAAACTTTTGATAATACAATTTATTATTGTAGTTTGTTTATATTAACGGTGAGATTCCTGAGAAGCTTTATTGGGTGATGGTATGATAAAACACGAAGAATTCTAGTTCATTTAAGTATGGAGCAATTTGATGAGGAGTTTAGAATATATCAACAAAGAACTAGAATCTCACTATGCATGTTGTTTACTTTAAATTATTAAAATGTGTAGAGACTAGTATGGACGACATACGTATGGATTACTACTCAACAGCCGATATGCCTCAATCAGCAGGCCAATTATAGGTTTAATTATGCCTTCTGATGACCGATTGCAGATCAATAA
The DNA here is from genome assembly GCF_003573695.1 of Papaver somniferum. NCBI lineage: Eukaryota > Viridiplantae > Streptophyta > Magnoliopsida > Ranunculales > Papaveraceae > Papaver > Papaver somniferum. The sequence goes on along the minus strand of NC_039359.1, from coordinate 79,639,909 downwards.
TCTTTTTTTTTTTTTTGATTGATAAAGAATTGGTGCTGATGATTGACCAGTTTCGAACTCAGATCACTGGTATCAATACCATTACCAATTGACTTTACCATTGTACTACAATGACATCGGCCAACATTCTTAAAAGTTTCTATCCATCAAGCCAATTATGCAATTACTTTCGATCTCTATATATATATGCTCGCAAAATTTGGTTTCTGCATAGTACGTGTTGAACTATGCGCAACGCACGCAACTACCATAAAAAAAATTCGACTACACTACGTAGTGTGTACATATTGTTTGCATACATACAGAGCATATTTGTTGGAAGAATATCTGTATACACAACTAGAGAAATATTTGAAGGACATTATAATTGAACTAGAATAAAGTCTGCATGTACTGATTAGTGATAGCAATAGTATCCAACGTATGTTCCCTTTCACCATTCTCTATATATACTCTTCTTTGAGCTTCAGTTTTTCACATCATCACTTCTGTATCATATTAACTCTCTCAAGCATTCAGTCTTTGATATAGCTTCTACTAGCTACTAGAAGTACATTTCTAGGTTATATTGAGGCTGCAGTCTCTTTGAAAAGTTCTCTATAGTTTGTTCAACTAAAAATGGGAAGCAGACAATTGCATAGCCAGATTTCTTGCATGAGAGAAAATCTCTTCAAGCAGGTTTGTGTCTTTCTTAAGCTTAATTCTATCTAATTCAATATAGTATGATCAGATGTCAATGATAAAGCACGCATTATGGTTCTATAACTTTAAAATGAATTAGGAATACTTCTAGTGATCAATAAGCTAGGAATGGGTGACCAACTATGAACTAATATATGCAAGAATGTACGCTTAATATATGAAAACGCATTCATGAATGCATCATGTGTAATGATATAAGAATCTACTTTTAAATTATAGGGATTCCTCGACGAGCAATTCATGCAGCTAGAGGAATTGCAAGATGACGCAAATCCTAATTTTGTCGAAGAAGTCGTGACTTTGTTCTTCAAGGATTCAGCTAGACTGATTCTTAATATTGAACAAGCTCTGTAAGTCATTCTTAACTTACAAAATAAGTTGCTTCATTTTCTTTGGATTCCAATCTTAATTACTTTTTACATGTTACTAATATCCGATCCTTTTTTTCCCCCATAATAGAAATAACAACCCCCAAGATTTCAATAAGTTGGATAATTTCATGCACCAGTTCAAGGGTAGTAGTTCAAGGTATGCAAACAATAATTATAATTACAAGTAGTTAACTTATTTAGCTACTCTATTTTACTACAATCCTGTGATGAACATAAGCCGATAAGCGAATGAATAAACATGAATTAGTAAATTGCAGCATTGGAGCTAAAAAAGTAAAGAATGAATGCACACAGTTCAAGGAATATTGCAGGATAGGAAATGGAGAAGGGTAATTTCTCGTGCTTACTTTGATCACTTCACCATTCAGCTAGCTGCAAATATTTTTTAAATTTCAATATTTCTTACAAAATTTCAAAACTAAATTTTCTTTATGATACAGATGCATAAGGACATTTCAACAAGTGAAGAAAGAACATGCAGCATTAAGGAAAAAACTTGAGAGTTATTTCCAGTTGGTTAGACAAGCCGGCCCCATGCAGTCGGCAAGTCTCCCCAGATAAGAAACTCACAACGAGGATTTGCAGAAGAAGAAAGAAGTCGCAACTTGGCGCTGCGCGAAGCATATCAATGTAATAAGACATTTTTTATCTTGAAGAAGAATGCCGATTAACGAAAGGGTCTATCATTCGTTTCCTATGCTTTCTAGGCGCTTAAGTAAAAGTTTATGTAACACATTAGGGCCTGTTTTCAGTAGCTCATCGATTATATATTATGAAAAATTTTGGTAACAACAAAGCATTATGGTTACGACAAAGTCCCTGCCCATCAAAGTACATGCTGTTGTCTCCCTTTCCAATTGATAAAAACCCTTTTTGTTCCTTTAACTAAAAGAGTAAAGTGATGAATGTTTTAAATTCTGTTTTGGGAGATGCAGTTTTACCCAAAAACATATAGTACACATTTATGTTTATCGTACATGACAAATAGTTGACCTTCAGGAGAGTTATATCTCCTATTAGCCTGTTTTGGTGCGCGCATGCTCGGATGCTTTTCGTGGATCCTTCATCCCATTATAAATATTGAACCGTATTCAGTTTCCAAGGATTCAAGTATTCAACATTTCCATTCTAGTACACATGGTTTTTTTATATTGTTTATTTTTTGACGGTTAATAAAAAATGATAAATATTGATAGCCGTAAAAGCTTAGCGCAATATGTTAGGTCGTAAACATGCAAGCACATGCCTAGTTCCCCGAACTCATGCTTGTGCTCACAGAACTTGAAACCCAAATTTCCCTTTTTTGATGGTTTCCGCAGGTGGGTGTTTTTTTATTTTTCAGATCAATAACTCAAGCTTCAAAGCAATTGAAACAGCTAGCCTAGATACAATATTGTACTCAGCCTACACTTAAAAAAAGTTCCAACTAGCCTTTTTGGTTTAGTTTGACCTCATAGAGATATACACTGCGTCATTACTATTAATATACTCCTAGTAGTACAACCCTAACATCATATCCAAATCTTCCAATCAATTCCTATGGCTGCTTCATCTTCTTCATCGACAACGCAATCCCCATTTTTCTTTACTGAACATCGTGGTTTACTTATCTTCTTCTTATTTCTATCACTCTCTAATGCTCAACCTTCTTCATCATCTCGACCACATGCACTCGTGCTTCCTATTTACAAAGATCCAGCAACTCTCCAATATGTGATCCAAATTAACCAAAGAACACCTCAACTAGCTGTAAAGCTTGTTGTTGATTTAGGTGGTAAATTCACCTGGGTCCATTGCAACCAAAGCTATATATCATCAACATACCGACCAGTTTTTTGTGACTCGCCCCAATGCTCACTAGCCAGCAAATGCAGCAAATGTGTAGTGTGTGCCGCCGACACTGCACCTCGTGAGTCATGGTGTCCAGGGGCGGAACTACAGCCAGACAAGGGCTGGCTTAAGCCACCCCTGAGAGCCCAAAACACCTTGTTTTCCACTACCTATTTTAGTTGGGCTGTTAAAATTAAGCCCACGTACTAGGTTTAAGCCACCCCTAAAAGCCCAAAGCTACCCCTAGGTTATATTTCCAGTTCCGCCACTGATGGTGTCATAACGAAGCATGCAGTATCTACACAACTAACCCGATTACTGGATCAACCAGTAACGGGGAGCTGTCTTCAGACGCTGTGACTCTACAATCGACCAATGGGTCAATCACGATCTCAGATGTTACGGTTCGTCAATTCGCATTCGGTTGCGAAACAACTACTAATGTCTTAGAAGGCCTTGCTCTGGGTGCCGAAGGTATGGTTGGGCTTGGACGTTCAAGACTTTCCTTGGCTTCACAGTTTTCAGCTGCATTTCGATTCCCTCGGAAATTTGCAATGTGTTTATCAGCCGGCCGTGGTGTGATATTCTTCGGCGATGGACCTTACATGATGCAACCAGGATTCGACTATGGGCCTTTCATTGGGGATTTTGTTACAGGAATCGACATCTCGACACCTCTCTCTTACACACCACTTTTCACTAACCCGATAAGCACGACTGGCTATTCTGCTGCAGGTGAATTTTCCACTGATTATTTTATAGCTGTAAAAGGGATCGAGGTAGAGGGCGAAAGAGTCGTGATAAATGAAGCATTACTATCCATTAACAAGAAAAATGGGATTGGAGGAACAAAAATCAGCACTCTAGTTCCTTACACTACCATGGAGACATCTATATTCAAGGCCTTTACTAGTCTATATATTAAAAAGTCTAAAGAAGTGAATATGGCCACGGTTCCTCCAGTGGCGCCTTTTAATGTCTGTTTTAATTCATCGACGTTGATAAAGATTAATCCGAGAATAGGAGTTCTTGTGCCAAGAATCGATCTGGTCTTGCCGAACAATACAAGTTTTGGGTTCTTTGGACCGAGAAATACTGTGATACGTATTAATGATGAAGTTACTTGTTTGGGATTTGTTGATGGAGGTTTAAATCCGAGGACTTCGATTGTTATTGGTGGGCTTCAGTTGGAAGAAAATCTTTTACAGTTCGATATTCCAAGATCAAGATTAGGATTTAGTTCAACACTGTTGTTTAGGCCAACTAGTTGTTCCTACTTCAAATCTCAATTTTAAGGCCGATTCAACTATTAAGCTATGGGAATCCTGTAAATCTCCCTCAGGTTTATATCTTCAACCCTAATTTTACAATTAGAGTAAAGCTCAAGTTTAATTTAGATAACTCTCTTCAATTGTTTAGTATTTGTTTTGATTGAAGCTCGTTCTGATTTAACTGATAAATTAGTCGAATTTATCATTAATTCTCAAGGTGATAATCGGCATCTGTTCACCATCTATATTGTGAACAGTAACAAAATGAAGGTGCTGTCCTGGAATGTCCAAGGTTTTGGCAACAAGTACACTATATTTCATCTCAGTGATTTAGTTAATTCTAATGATCCTGATTTGATTTTCCTAGCTGAGACTAAAAATAAAGAAAAGAAAATGATTAAGTATACTCAAAAATTAGGCTATAGGAACTACTACTTTGTTAATCCTTTAGGAGTTGCTGGTGGCCTTTTTCTCTTGTGGAAGGATGGAATTACTTTAGATATTATAGATGCAACTAGCAATTTTATTGTCTGTTATATGCAGGTAGATGCTAGGAGTGATAAATCTTTAGTCATCCTTATGTATGGTGCCTTGAATGATGGGGATATTACTGAATATTGGGTTTTTCTTTATAGGCTAGCAAATTTTTATCACTGTCCTTGGATCATTGTTAGAGATATTAATTTTATAACTCATAAAGATGATAAGCTTGGAGGTAATATCCCTAGTCAAGCTAATTTAGATTTTGTGAATGATGATTTGGACAATCTCAATCCTAGTGATGTCCCTTTCATAGGTAATCCTTATACTTGGTCCAATAAGAGGAGTAATTTTAATTTGATTCTTGAAAGACTGGATAGGGCTCTCTGTAATGGTAGTTGGCTGCATTCTTTTCCCAATTGTGTTGTTTATCACCTAATTCCTCATGCTAGTGATCATTGCCCTATTTTGCTGGTGTGTGATAAGAAAAATAATGGCACTAGTAAACCTTATAGGTTTAACAAATGTTGGATGTCAGATAATACTTGTGCTCAACTTATCAAAAATAATTGGAACTCTCATGAAAATGGTTCTTATGCCTTTAAGCTTACTAGATCTCTTAAAAATGTCAAGCATGTTCTAAGTGACTGGAATCATAACAAATTTGGTATCTTCCAAACTCAAATTAGAGATGTTCAGTTTGAAATAAGCAACTTGACACAATCTAGTACAAATAGGGAGAATAGTAGTAGGCTTAAAGAGCTTGAAGCTAAATTGGATTATTGGTACCAAGTCAAACATGATTACTACCTGCAAAGAGCTAAGGAAAATGTTATCAAATTTGATGATAGGAACACTAAATGCTTGCATGATAAGGTTAAATATAGGAAAAGAAGAACTCAGATTGACTCTCTACAATCTAATAATGGTATTTGAATTACTGATAGGAAGTGCATTGCTAATGAAGTTAGGACACATTTTTCTAATATTAGCAGTACTACTAATCCCCCAGATTGTGATGCTTTTCTTTGTGATATCTTTCCCTGTATTACTCAAGATGATAATGACATGCTTATTAAAATTCCAACTAGTGATGAGGTTAGAGATATTTTGTTTCAAATGCATCCTTGGAAAACTCCTGGACCAGATGGGTACCCCCTGGTTTTTATTAAAAAATGTGATCTGTTGTGGGTGAGGACACTGTTAAGAAGGTGCAAGCCTTTTTCCATTCTAAACATCTGCTAAAACAGCTCAATCATAGTTTCATTAGTCTAATTCCTAAAACTAATACCCTTAAGCTTCCACGGGATTTTAGGCCGATTAGTTTAAGCAATGTAGCTTATAAACTTATCAGTAAGTTACTAGCTAGTAGACTTAAGAAAGTGATGGATAAATTTATAAGTCCCTACCAAGCTGCATTTCTCACTTCTAGGTAAATAACTGACAATATAGTTATTGCTCATGAGTTAGTGCATACTATGAGGAAATGTAAAGCTACTAAAGGTCGTATGGATGTTAAATTAGATATGTCAAAAGCTTTTGACAGAATTGAGTGAAAATTTTTGATTGTTATTCTTAAAAAACTTGGCTTTCATGATGACTGGTGTACTATGATTATGGAATGTATTTCTACTGTGTCTGCTTCTGTTCTTCTTAATGGTTCTATAGGTGAGGTTTTCTACCCTACAAGGGGTCTCAGACAGGGATACCCCTTGTCCCTCTATCTTTTTTATCATAGTTATGGACTGTCTGTCTAGATTACTTTTTAAAGCTGAGAATGATAATTTGATTCAGGGTATAAAGGTTACTAAATATAGTCCCTTTATAAGTCACTTATTTTTTTTGCAGATGATTGTCTCATCTTTGCAAAAGAAACCATTCAAGGTGCCAAGCATTTGGACAATATTATAAGGAGTTTCAGTAAGTTCAGTGGACAATCCATTAATTATGAAAAATCAGGTATGGCTTTCTCTTCTAGGATGGATGGCTGTATTAAAAGACAAATAAGTAGTATTATTAACATCAAAACCCTTGGTCTCAAGGATAAATACCTAGGAGTCCCCATTCTTATCCAAAAAAATAAAATGGAAACTTTTTGACACCTACCTGATAAGTTTAAGGATAGACTAGCCACTTGGAAGGGTAAGAACATGAATCAACCAACTAGAATTGTTATGGTTCAATCTGTGCTAGGTACTTTAGCTTCTCATCAATTAGTTGTTTTTCCCATGCCCAAGAAACTCACATATAAGTTAGATAGAATCCAAAGGAACTTTTGGTGGAACAAAAATCATGAGGGTAAAGGTTTTTTTCCTAAAAAGTGGGATGTTGTAGCTAAACCAAAAGCTTTAGGGGGTCTTAACATCAAGAAGACTGCTGATTTAAACAATGCTCTTCTTACTAAACTAGCATGGAGAATGCTTACTGAAAAAGATGCTGAATGGGTAAAAATTTTGAGCTCCAAATATTACCCAAATAACAATCCTCTCCATGCTGGTAATGCTGAAGGTAGCTGGGTTTGGAAGGGTATTTGTAGAGGCCTTGAAATTATTAAAAAGAATTACTGCTGCGAGGTTGGTAATGGAAAGAATATTTCCAAATGGAAGGACATTTGGGTTCCAACTATTTCAGGTACTCTCCCCTCTAGGTTTATGTCTAGTAATATAGTGACTGTGGATCAATTAATGATACCTAATAGTAGCAAATGGAACACTGATTTGTTGAAACTTCTTTTTGACAATAATATTGTTACTGAGATATGCAAAATCAGGATACCTCTAAGTGGGGAAGATAAATTGATTTGTAAACCAGCAGAAAATGGAATTTTCTCTGCGAAAACTTCTTATAGGGTTATTGATGATACTATCAATACTAACTCTTCTTCAGATGCTCCTCCCAATTTTTTTCCTTAGAAGATGTTTTGGAAACTGAACATTCCTCAAAGGATTCTACATTTTCTTTGAAAATGTGTGCATAAGTGTTTGCCAGTTAGGGAAAGAATTACTAGGCATATGCATTCTGTTGATAATATGTGTCCTCTCTGCCACATGAAAGTTGAATCTATGAACCATTTGTTCTTAGATTGTCTCGTGACAAAGAAAGTTTGTGAGGGTAAGGATATTACTAATCTCAACACCCTTGTAGGTCAGGGAATGATTGATTGGATAAGTAGTTGGTTTACAAATAATAATGGTAATAATATTTCTACTGTTCAAAACAATCCGGTTTGCTTTGTTCATGTGCTATGGCATATTTGGAAAATGAGGTGTGATGTTGTATTTGATAATCTCCAGTTTCAGATAAATGATACAGTCCAACAAATCAAGAAATCTATTCTTGAGTGGAATGAGCACTTGGTTAAGGAGAAAGCTCAAAAAAATCAAGTTCACAGTGACAAAAGAGCAATTCAGTGGACTGTTCCAGCTGAAGGATTTACTAAAATTAATTTTGATGCTTCTTTCTGCAAGGAAAGTAAATGTATGGGTTCTGGACTAATTATGATTAATGATGCAGGTATCTTCAAAGGGGCTTGGTGCATCCCAGCAGTAGCAGAAGATGCAGAGCAGGCAGAAGCATTGGCTCTACTTGAAGCAATTCAAATAGCAAAAAGAGCTGGACTGACTAAGGTTCATCTGGAAGGAGATTGTGTCAATGTAATCAATGCACTGACTGGAAGTTTAGGATCAATTAGATGGAAAAATAATACAATAATCAGAGATTGTAATGAATTATTAAAAGTTTTCAATAATTGGGTGATTAGGTATGTACCAAGAGGAACAAATTGTGTTGCAGATTTGTTAGCAAAAGATGCAATTAGTATGGCATCTAGCTCTTGTTGGTCCAATGAAGCTCCTATGTGGCTTGACTCTCTTATTAAAGAGAAACTATGTGTTCAAGAAATTTAATTTTAATGAAATTCATCTTTCCTATTTTTTTTAAAAAAAAAAACCATTAAGATTTATTTGAAATTTCCATCTTGGCTGAGTTTTTGGGGAAATTCAAGCAATTCGAATTGTTAGAATTATAATTCAAATATAAGATTTGGTTAGATTATGTTTTGAGTTAGTTTTAATTATTTGAATTTGAATTTGGTTAAGTGTCCTAGTCTTTAGGAGTTTATTCACTTTTTTTAATTAATCCGTTTACTTTGTTTCATTTGGTTCCAAAAGATTAGGAGTTGAATATTACAGTTAGTTTTAATTATTTGAATTTGAATTCGAATTTGGTAAAGTGTCTTAGTCTTATGGAGTTTATTCACGTTTTTTTATTAGTCTGTGTAATTTGTTTCATTTGGTTCCAAAAGATTAGGAGTTCGATATTACAGTTAGTTTTAATTATTTGAATTTGAATTTGGTTAAATGTCCTAGTCTTTAGGAGTTTATTCACGTTTTTTTTATTAATCTGTTTAATCTGTTTCATTTGGTTCCAAAAGATTAGGAGTTGGATATTACAGTTAGTTTAAGAGTTACATTTGAATTTTAGGGTTTTAAATCATGTAAGCCTATAAAAGGCCGGTTCCTATAAGTGAAATAATATGGAGAATATTTAAGAGTTTTATTTTCACAAGTTTCCTTTATTTCATAAGATACGCAAAAGCTTTGCCATTCATACAAGAGGGTTTGGATGACTCAATTTTTCCAAATATTTCTAACTGCAGAACAACAAAAGAAGCCTGGACTGTGTTCCAAGGAAAATGTGAAGGTACTAATAAGGTGATTACCGTGAAACTGCAAACTCTTCGTCGTGAGTTTGAAACTTTTACCATGGGAAACAATGAATCAGTGCAGAATTTTTTCGACAAAGTCACAAAAAAGGTGAATGCAATCAGGTCTTATGTTGAAGAACTCTCTGATCAAAAAATTGTTGAAAAGGTATTACGTTCTCTTTCCTCTAAATTTAAGCATGTAGTAGTTGTTATTGAAGAATCCAAAGATTTGTCAACATATTCTTTGAATGAACTAATTGGTCTCTTCAAGCACATGAGCAAAGGTTGAACAGGTTACTGAAATTGGAATCATATGAAGAAAATTCTTATGTCTAAATAAAAGGGTAAAAATTCTTCTTGTCAATCATGTTCAATATGCAAAAGGACAAACCATACTACTGATGTTTGTTACTTCAAAGATAAAAAGCCACTGCAATGCTACCACTGTAAAATTTTTGGGCATATTGAAAAATACTATCGTGACAAACCAAAAGAGGAGCATGCAAATTCCTGTATAGGAGCATCGGATGATGAAGAAGAGTTGATCTTATTTTAATGATGATTATTTAATGTTGATGATGAAGATGATTATATTATGATGATGTACGGTTATGATGAGAAGATAATCGATATTTTAAGATGGATATTTGAATTACGGGAGGATGTTGGGATTATAATTCAAATATAAGATTTGGTTGGACTATGTTTTGAGTTAGTTTTAATTATTTGAATTTGAATTTGGTTAGATTAGGTTAAGTGTCATAGTCTTTAGGAGTTTATTCACTTTTTTTATTAATCTGTTTAAATTTGTTTCTTTTGGTTCCAAAAGATTAGGAATTCGACGTTACGGTTAGTTTAAGAGTTACATTTGAATTTTAGGGTTTCCAATCATGTAAGCCTATAAAAGGCCGGTTCCTATAAGTGAAATAATATGCAGAATATTTAAAAGTTTTATTTTCACAAGTTTCTTTTATTTTATAATAAAAATTTCTGCACCAATTGCAAAGGCTTGTAACATGCACACATTTAGTTCGAATGCGATCCGATATATGTAATTCTTGTTCTTTCAAATTATCTTTTAGTGGAATTTCAGTGTTCACTTAGAGAATTTCCTAGCTTTTGTAATTCTCGTTCTTTCAAATAAACTTTTAGTTGCATTTCAGAGTTCACTGCGAGAATTGCCCAGTTTTTCCAAAGAAAATTCAGTTTCGAATCTCGATACTCTCACATTTTTAAGGAAGGCAAAGCCTATCCTTTAAAGATGTTTTATCCGCTTATAGGTTTTGTTAAAAGCTTTCATTTTCTTCTTTGTTTTTCGGAGTTAATGTTTTGGTGTTCTTTTCTTTGATCAATAATATTGTCCCTCTCCGGGTCTGCTTATTGAAGGAAAAAGATTAACATTTTTATATAACTACTAGTAAGAACAATTGTGCTATGCAAATATGCTTGCATTTTGTAATCTTTAAACAACACAAATTTTGAATTCTTTTATTTTGCTGAGTAATATAAAATTAATATTATAGTTATACTTATTATGCAGATTTTTGAAAACGCATCCCGAATATAAGTTTTACAAGACCCTATTTATATTTTGAAAGATATGACTTTTTTAGTTTTTTATTAATTTTTTTTAGGTAATGACATGTTTAAAAATACGTAAAGATAGAGTTAACTTAAACTACTATACCTTCAAAATTATAACCATCAGGAGTTAGTCCGGTTGGCCAGGAGCCTGACTTTCAAGTAGGGGGTTAGCGGATCGAGTCTCCATTCAAGAGTTTGGAGATCTCATAAAATACTCCTCTTATGTATTTTCAAAATTTAAGTTGTTAATGTATCTTCTTTCCTATTAAAAAAAAACCTTCAAAATTATATGTAAAGTATATTACCCATGAGCATCCTGACTAAGTTTGAAGCGAGCTACAACTAGTTTATCCAAAGACCATATGTGCCCATCATATGTATATTACCATTTTCCCTCGTTTTGAAATCACATATCTTGCGCTCATAACCTCCAAATATCTTCTTTTCTCAAACTTTTTCGCTTAATTAACCATTAAAGCTTCTCTATGAGCCTCTCCAAAAATAAACAAAAAATGGCAGGTTCAGCATACAATGTTTCAACATGAGTTTGCGGTACTAAGTTTAGTTTGGAAGAGGATTCTGCTAGAAGTTATATTAGTTTTAAACTTGATCATCAACGATGTTCATTAATAACTTTTTAATCAATTTTGTATGGAGAACCGGAATCCAAAATTTCGTGATTCTGCAGGGTTGTCAAGTCGTTATATTACAATCAGCAAAGACATGAATAGTTGGATGATGATGAAAACGAATCGTTGGAAAATGAGCACTGAAACTAAAGTCGATGTAGCAAGTCGTATTTAACGCATGATCTCTACAATAATTACTCTTGAAGTAGTTATAGGTGCAGCTATGGTCTCAGCATCATCATCAGTATCTTCAGATTCTTCATCTTTATTCCATATATCAACCTCCTTAACATACCCATCCTTATATTTTATAAATTTAAATGACTCAAGATTTTGATAATACCTAGGTTGCTCAAGGAAGGGAGAAGAGAAACCAGAAGGAAAATCATGAGGACGGCTAAAATCACCAAGATGATGAACTTGAGTACAACCACTACTACTTCCACCACCCTCCATCTCATCAGTGTCACTGACAAACACAAAATAGATGCAATATATTAGAAAATGTGAATGTTGGAACCTTAACTGCGATCGTTGGAACAATAATTTGTAATTGGCTAGATAAGTTTAAAAAAATATAGCTAAGTTTTCCAACATCTCAAGTCAAAATACTCTAGAACAAGATAGAGTTACACAACCAGTTAAGTTAGCAAGATCAAATAAATCTGGCAAAGTCTTGTAATATCTGTTGTAACAAAAATCTAGAGAAAGTCTAGCTGAAGTTGGTTGTAATAGGAAAAGATAATTTAATATTAAGAGATTATAAGAAGTCTCTATATAAACCTAGGTTGTTTGAAGGTCAGTAACTCTAAGCCTATAAATAGGCATGTTGTATCCAGTTTGTAACCAAGCATTAAGCAAGCAAGAAACAATCAATAAGAGTTAAAACTTTTGGTAAGTCTTGCTTCAACACTACAGGAGATTCTCGTATATCTCCAAAGATATTATCTAGTGTATCAAGTTTTTATTCTAAAATTTTCAACAGTGAAATAGAGGTACCCAATCTCTTAATCTCTTGTATAAGATAATATCTCATTCTTGGGAGTTAGATCATTAATGAGTAGCGTGTAAAGTAAAACTTTTTTTCTCTGTAAAACTTCTTTTTGCTGGTGTCTCGACAGGAGTAAATACTCTATTGAACTTGCAACCAGGACAGACAATTTAATTTTTAAACCGAAACTCAATCATCGCACCTACAAACAAGGAAAAATATATAATATGTATCACTGCCTGGAATAATTTTTTTTTTGTTTGTAACCGAATTGAAATAAAGATTTAAGAGGATAAACATCCAATCATTACCAGGACTTACGGGGATGACTGAGACGACCTTCTTCCATGTTTCACTGAAAATAACAAGTAGGCAAAATATCATTAGAGTTCCGATCATTACTTTAAAAACTGAATATTACTGTTAAAAAGATGGGTTCCTGACACTTTATTTACATAAATAATATTTAAGGTCCCTAATTGAAATAAAAAGATAAATATTAACAGAACCTTGGTGTGAATTGAATCTCTATGGTTGGATTTATATTAATCTAATCAATCAAATTTTGTTAAGATATATTATCTATACCAGACAATACAATTTGAAACAAGAAAAGCTAATTATCGTTATAGCAGAATAGAAATCCAGACAAAAGCAAACCTGAAACACACTAGGGTTTACTTTTTTTACCCAAAAAATCCCCTTTTTCAACAGACGGTATACATCGAAAACATGTAGTAAATTTTTTTCTAAAGTATAATAAGGAAATTGGATTTACGAGGGTTTACTCAAAAAATACTTTTAGTGATTTCTAAAGACTTTAACGGATTTATAAAGTATTGTGTTGTTGGATGTATAATTTTAAAATCTCTTTCAAAGTTTTTGTTACTGGTTGTAGATTGTAAAAATGTCTTCTAAAGTTTGTATTACTTGTTAAAAACTTTATAATTCAATGACTTTGTATACTTACCTATTTTCAAAACTTTGAGTGACTTTGTGTATATATTTTCCTTGATTAAAGTCTTGCAAAATATGTAAGATTTTGGAAGACTTCCAAAAGCTTTATAAAATATTTTTTATCATATTTTATTTTATTTCATAAATATATAGTCTATAAAACCCAGGTGATAAATGCACATATATTACTCCGTGGTATGATTAGTAATAATACCTAATATTATTAAAAATATATTTCAAACATCTTTTTATTTTAATTATTATGTGTTAATGTGTGAAGGAGGGAAAAGATCCGTTGACATGGTCATAATGACATAATCTTGACATTTTAGCGCCATTGTTTCTACCAAACTCAACCAGCAATGAATTTGAAGCTAAGATTTCGGTGACATGTTCCTCTTATAAATCTCTACATTCCTACCAAAAATGAGAGTATTCCGAAATACGAAATTTCACCATCCACAAATTTTAATTTCAACCGTTAATCTTCAACGATTGATATTCAAAATGATAGATGATGGTCTTACACATCCTAGAATGCTCTCATTTTTTGTGGGAGTGTATAGGCTTATAAGAAGAACATGTCATAAAAAATTTATCTTCAAATTCATTGTCGGTTGGGTTTGGTAGAAAAAATGGCGCTAAAATGTCAAGATTATGTCATTATAACCATGTCAACGGATCCCACCCCAAGTGTAAATATATATGTTTTTAATTTTTATTGTTTGTTAAACTAAATAAGGATGATGTATATACACAATAACTTATTTTTCTAATTAGTTGAAGCTAGTATAATAATAAGCTATGATAAATTACATATTTGTATTCTCATGCAGATTTCTATATAAAATTTGTTTTTACAACTCTTCGGGATTCTACAAATCTTTGTAAGACATTAGATAACGTTGCATAAATCCTCAAATTTTTGCCAAATTATGTATAACTCTCAAAAAATTATTAATTTTCCTGACTCTTTTTAAATGTCTACAAATCTGTAAAAGAATCTATGGAGTGAACCCTCATTAAGTTAGAAGAAACATGCCTTAATCGTAATTGGAGATCAGTTAGAGTCGGAGATATGAAGCCGATAAGAGACACCAGAGAAGATGCTCAACTCAAGGTAGAATAATAATAAATCGACGAATGGATAAATATCTTTCTCTAATATTTAGAGTAGACTACACGCGCAGTGCGTTGCACGTCGATCAGAGACTAAAAGTAAAACTTTTTCAGTTTTTTAATAGTTAAGTAAGATGTTGGAGATGTATATGTATATAAACAAATCTGATTAGGTCGGTTAAGGTTTGAAAATTGTCATGATTAGGAAATTTAATTAAATCATGAAACTTACATATTATTAGTCAAAGTAAAATCAATCCAAATTTTTGTTGTCTTTGGCTCACACTACTAATCCTCACATGTTTATGTTTATTTATTGGAATATGTGTTTTAGTCCATCTCACTGCATTATGTCATTTTTAGGAGATTTATTTCAGAAATATCTCAATTATACACATTAACGACATTTTACCATAAACTTATAAGTCAAAAGTTATATAACAAAAAACACTTTCAGTAATAGCATGCACATAATTAAAGAATTAAGGTAACCCTTTAAAAAATGGACTTGATAAATAACCTGACAATATATTAATCTTAAGAGAGTGCATGATGAGAATTGAAAAGGCTGGGTCTAACGACCGCACCCAATATTTTGTTTAGGCAATCTGTATGGACTAATTCCAATATAATTCCAAGAGAACATCTAGACAGTCAGACTCAATCAAGAAAATATATCCAAGATGTATGTATTTGTTTCTCAATGTAACAACAAATCAAACAAATTGAAATCCGCGAGCCTGATTATTATGAGAAATAACTTGAATACCAAAGACCAATGTTCAAGTGTCAATCAATTTCAATCAACAATCAAAGGTTGGATTTACCACTTGATTGAACTACGCACAACCTGTGATATTTGAATTATATAGAAAATATAATGTGGAAAATAAATAACACAGACACCAGAAGTTTTGTTAACGAGGAAACCACAAATGCAGAAAAACCTTGAGACCTAGTCCATATTTGAACACCATACTTTATTAAGCCGTTACAAACACTAGCCTACCACAAGTTAACTTCGGACTGGAATGTAGTTGAGCCCTAACCAATCTCACAATGTTTAAGGTACAATCACGTTCTTTACGTCTCTGAATCCTAGAAGGACTCTACGCACTTGATTCCCTTAGCTGATCTCACCCACAACTAAGAGTTGCTACGACCTAAAGTCGAAGACTTGATAAACAAATCTGTCCCCCACATAAAAGTCTATTTTAATAGATAAATCAATCTCCCACTGAAATACTTACGAAGTTTGTTTCGTCTTTTGATAAATCAAGGTGAACATGAACCAATTAATAATCTGGTCTTATATTCCCGAAGAACAGCCTAGAAATATCAATCACCTCACAATACCTTAACTATATGGTAATAGAACAAGTTATTGTGGAATCACAAAGAATAAGACGAAGAGATTTGTGATTACTTTTTATATCTTACCTATCGGAGATAAATCTCGATCAAATCTTAGAGAAGATAGTACTCAATACGATAGAACAAGTAAGATCAAAACACACAACTACAATAAAGAAAATAGTTGGGTCTGGCTTTAGAATCTTAATGAAGTCTTAAGTCGTTAACCTATAATGGTTTTAGGAAAAACCTAGGTTAAAGGAGAATCGACTCTAGTCGTAACTAGTATCACACAGGAGGTGTGAGGATTTAGGTTTCCCAGTTGCTAGAGTTCTCCCTTATATAGTCTTCAAATAAGGGTTTGATAACTTTGGAACAAAGAAATCAATATTAACCATTAGATGAAACCTGATTCAAGATTCAAGCTAATTTCTTTCCACCGTTAGATGGTCTTATCTTGTTACACACAAATGAAATATACCTTCATTTAGATATGGTAACCGTACCTAAACGTGTATATTGAGTTGGCTCAATAATATATAACCGAAGTTAGTCGTATGAATACTTTTGTATTAACCATGTTCATCTTAACACTTCTATATCAATTGATTATTAAATGAATCTTATTGTGTTACTCATAGAGTTATTCAATTATTTATATTCTCATAGAAGTATACAAGACACAATTGAAAAAGTGGGGGGTCTAACAACCTCACCCAATATTTCGCTTTGCAATCTGTATGGACTAACCCCAATATACTTTTAAGAGAATCAACTAGACAGCCAGACTCAATCTTAACAAAAGTATATCAAAGAGTTATATGTCTCTTTATCGATTCAATATTTACTCAAGCAAATAGAAATCTGCGAGTCTAATTGAATACAAGAGAAATCACTTGAACGGTACCAAAGACCAATGTTCAAGGATCAATCAATTTAAATCGACAACCAAAGGTTGGATTTCCCAATTGATCGATTCAAACGCACAAACTTTGATATTTCAATTATATAACAAAATATAATGCGGAAAAGAAATAACACAGACACCAGAAGTTTTGTTAACGAGGAAACCGCAAATGCAGAAAAACCCCGGGACATAGTCCAGATTGAACACACACTGTATTAAGCCGTTACAGACACTAGCCTACTACAAACTAACTTCGGTATGGACTGTAGTTGAACCCCAATCAATCTTACACTGATCCAAGGTACAGTTGCGCTCCTTACATCTCTGATCCCAACAGGAGACTACGCCCTTGATTCCCTTAGCTAATCTCACTCACAACTAAGAGTTTCTAAGACCCAAAGTCGAAGACTTTAATAAACAAATCTGTATCACACAGAAAAGTCTATGGTAATTGATAAATCTGTCTCCCACAGAAATACCTACGAGTTTTTGTTCCGTCTTTTGATATATCAAGGTGAACAGGAACCAATTGATAACCCGGACTTATATTCCCGAAGAACAGCCTAAAATTATCAATCACCTCACAAATATCTTAATCGACTAGCGAAAGAAGATATTGCGGAATCACAAACGATGAGACGAAGATGTTTGTGACTTCTTGTATATCTTGCCTATCGGAGAAATCAATATCAAGCCAATCTTACGATTGTACTTAGTACGATAGAAACAACAAGATCAGATCACACAACTACAAGAAAATTAGTATCGGTCTGGCTTCACAATCCCAATGTAGTCTTCAAGTCGTTAACCTACAGGGTCTCGGTAGAAACCTAAGGTTAAAGTAGAATCGATTATATCTAATACAACTAGTATCACACATGAGGTGTGAGGATTAGGTTTCCCATTTGCTATAGTTCTCCTTTATATAGTCTTTCAAATCAGGGTTTGCAATCAATGTTAGCTTAGTAACAAAGCATTCAATATTCACCGTTAGATGAAAACCTGATTAGATTCAAGCTAATATCTTTCAACCGTTAGATCGAAACTTAGCTTGTTTCACACAAATGAAATGCACGTTTATTTAGGTTTGTGTAACCGTACCCAAACATGTACATATAGTTGGTTCAACAGTAGTCAACCAAATGGTTAGCCATATGAGCATTTTCATATCAACCATATTCTTCTTTACCATAACTAGTTCAAATGACTCAAATGAACTAGTTATAGAGTTGTTCAATTGCTTAGATATTATAGAAGTATACAAGACACAATCGAAGCAAAAACGATTTGATTCATTCGAATCGATTCATGAACTTTATAGCCACGGTTTAAAAACTTGCATTCCTTAGTTTATATAAGTTTAAGTTCACGAATAATCGTTTTTAGAAAATAACCAACTTAAGTACACGGACTGGGTACGCGGACTGGGTACGCGGACTTAAGTACCCGGAATAAGTTTTTTTCAGTTCACAAACTCCAGCAGAAATTCTCGGGATGAGAACTTCCGATAGTACGCGGACTTGGTACGCGGACTCTAGTTCTGGTTTTCCTGAGCAGAAAAGTACGCATACTTTCTTTCAAGGAATAAGGACTTATACACGTATGAGTTACCACACAGTGTTTATATCCAACCATGGTTATATAATCTAAAATCTCATTTCAATCATTGAAACATTCTTAGAGTACGTTATATAGTTGTTGTTCACACATTATTTTTTCGTCAAAGCAATTTTCAAGTAATTGAAACTTAATATGACTTTCGTCACTAGTAAATATAAACTTGGCCAAAGCGAAAGCTTACCAACACATATTTCGAGAAATAGATAACGAGATAAACTCGGCTCGAAATAGCAAATGTGAATAATCAAAGTTTATATAGCAAAATGACTTTTGTCTCAAGATAGGAGATAGAGTAGATAGACTTTTTGAGTGATAGATAAGTTCAAGTCTCCACATACCTTTTAGTCGATGAAGTTCCACCAGTTCCTTGAGTAGTTCTTCATATTTGTATGATGATCGCCATGGAGTCTTGAGCTCCACTATACTTTCTATCCTAGTCCGAGACTTAGCTATAAGTAGACTAGAAATCAAGACTTATAGTTTTGATCACTAACATTGACAAACATGCTTGAGATAGCAACACATGCGAGTTCGACCGAGCAGTGCTCTAACAATCTCTTCCTTTTCTAATTTTAGTGACAAAACTATCAATACATATGGAATACAAAAATAGATAAATAAACTTTTGTATCTTCTCTTCCACATGCTTGATCTTCTTGGTTCTTTAACATTACTCGAAATCTTCGTCACTTCCAAGTACTCCAATGATCCCAAAGTTTGTAAGTTTAATATCATCGTGGTTGAAAATCCGTAGCCATTACAATATGAAAACAAGAATTCTAAATCATTGTTATACAATGTCACAGTATTATTACACATCATCAAAGTTCAGTTGTAGCACAACTTCGACAACAATACTATGGTGATATGTATCATTTCCCCTTAGTCAATACTCCATCTCACATGGAAACCACTCCCCCTTACACAATGATCCGAAAACCATATGTATTTCTAGTGTGAACTACACATTAATTCTTCCCATTTTTCAATAAAATTGGCAAAGGTACGAAAACTAGTGGGATCCTAATGAAATTTCCATAGAGACATTTCATGACCAAAAGAAAGCACATATCAACTTTTTAGATGCAATCATATAGCTGAAGCTAAATGCTTTCATCAAGGAGTTTATAAAGATACAAGATAACCCCTACGATATTCCACAGCCGCACTCTCCACAAAGATTTGGTAATTAAGCGCAAGTTCAATTAAGAACTCTCCCCCATAAATTGTCATTCCCTAAAGAACAACAAGAGCGACCTTACTTTCACAAGAAAAGAAGGATTTATTTGGACACAACAAATCACATACGAAGATGAATCTGAATCCAAAAATACTCAATTAAATTAACCACGAGAAAACCCATGATTAATTTAATAGGAAATGCTCAACATAAGAGAAATTACGGAGCCGCACAGTATATACATAAAATATGGATCAGGGAAGATCCATACTGCGGAATAGACAAGAATTCGTTCTATTTTCCATCACTATTTGCACAATGACATACAATAGACATAATCCTCATAAACTAAAGTTCATCCTATCTTCCATCAATATTTACATAATGACATATAATAGGCTTAAAACTTTTGTAATGTCAAAAGTTCGTTCATTCTTTTATCAATACATGCATATCGACATACGAAAGACTTAACTTTTGACAAGGTATGGGACAATCATAGTTCATGGACGCAAACACACATATCCCATAACAATTTGCAATATATAAAACCATAAAGATTAATAGTGCAAAAATCATCTTCCAAACAACTTTTAGAATTTAAAACAATAAACCTAAAACAAACATGAAGATGAAAATGTTAGACATAGCTATGTGTAATCACAATTATGGATATTCCAAACTCTAGTTATTCTTCTTAAACAAAAACAAAAATAAATTCTCATAAGAAGTTTCTTAGGCATCAAGACAAACTCGTAATGCACATATATGATGATTTGTCCTTAGAGGGTAGAATCAATCTTTTTCTCCCGGATTTATATCAAGAATATCTACCAAAGGCGTATAAACAGATTGTCTTAACAAAGAAGAACATACAAAGTTATTAACGACCATGCACCATAGTTCACATAAAATGATTGTGAACATTCAAGAATCCCATAGTAATGCGTACTACTCCTATTCTTGAACTTCCTTCTTTGTGACTCACCAACATCATTCTTGTAAAAGCTACAAATGAGCTTATAAGATAATTAGTCCAAGAATCCAAGTACCCAACTCCAACAGAAGTAGAACAAGTGCGACGAAACGAAGCAAATTACTCAAAAACAAGATACGGGATAAATACCAACTTCAACTCATTCAACTTTAGGATTTCTCTTCACAATTTTGAATAGAATTCAAATAGGAAGAGAATGCAAAAAGAATGAGGTCATTCCGAGTTCGGACGAGGAAGTTACGGCCAAAACAAATTTACCGAATATCGACGTCAAGTATGCATACGGTTTGCAAACGAATTTTCGTATCCTGGAGCAGTGTGCAAACGGGTATGCGCACTTAAACCCATGGATTTTGATTTTAAATGATATTATGCAAACCTGGTAAGAGTACCATGTAGTCCAATGATGCGTGTCGTAACCACAACAAATTAATTAATATTTTTCCACCTAATTAACAAGTAATATAGTGTAGTCAAGTTCGTTCGCACGAGGAGCAAGAGGTTTTAGTTGTTTAGTTATCACAAAAAGGGGGGATTGGTTTTAGATTTTAAAAACAAAAGAAAGTAAATAAAGCAATTAATAGTTTATGTTGAAACCAATAAGAGAGATTAGATCAAGGAATCCTTCTTCGTTGCAAAACAATGATTCAAGTTGTGTTCTTTTCCACTTTTTATTAGTCACAAATTATCACCAACCGTAGGTAAAGCATCTAGCTCAGTGCTAAACCCCTAAATCCCTAGTATCACCGGATACGAAGTTCTCGACTACCGGATTCTATTCACCAAACCACCTAGTAGTAGTTCACTCAAGATGTAATTTAGTTAAATGCATTAAGATTTATGAATTTATTAGGTTGATATTAGTAGTTAGACTCTTAGCTCAAGGTCTACTTGCTAACGTTGTTTCCACACAAAATTGCTCCACAGAATCCCTCCGCAAGGTCTGATGTTTGCTACTTATGTAAAGAGTCAAGAAACGATTACTTATCCCCTAACTTTCACTAGCTTTAGATCAATTAACAAATCAATTTAGTTGGCCATCTAAACAATCTATCAATCAACCATGAATGTATAAACATTCTTATTAGTAAAAACAAACGATAATCATGTGAAAAACTTCAAAGTAGATTTTAAAAAAAAACTCAAAACATGTTAAGAACCAGGAATTCATCCTCAATCAATAAGAAAATTAGATACTCATGTTTTTGGAATTCACACAAATAATTAAAGGGAGAATTTTTAAAGTTCACACAAATAACTAAAAGAAGAATTTTGAAAGCAAGCAAAAACACAAGTGCTGTGTAGAGAGGTGTAGAAGTGTAGAGAACTCCTTTTTTTATAGGCTTCAATGCTCTCCAATCCTTGTAGAAAAAGAATCCTCATTCCATAATAACACCACTTTCCCAATTTGAGCCTGATTCTCCAAATCTTCCAAGTTTCCATCCAACTTCCAAATCTAAGTATTCACACCCATGAGAAGAATCCACAAAAAAATCTGTAATTTTGGTCGTCTGAAAATTTCTCGGGATCACCGGAATTTGGACGAAAAAGTCACCGTCGGCCACTTGAGTTCTGTTGCCGGCTACCTGAGTCAAACTAACAGTCTTTCTGGGTCGCCGTCATCTTAAACGGTCCGACTGACGGCGCCGTTATCTGTTTAACTCACCTGGATCACTGAATTGACTCGCCTGAATCGGAACTCGGCCGAGTACTGTCTATTTTCAGGACTTTCTCAGGCCAAGTTCAGGCCTTTCTTTCCCTATAACAAAACCTGTAAACACCTATCATACATCTAGTTTAGCAGTTCACTCAACACAATTGCCACCATTAATTCAACCCAGTTGTTGTAGTTAAACTGCAATTCAACAACTTTTATCAGCTCAGCTCATCGAGACCAAATCAATAGCACCACCAACAGCATCACTGACCCAAGTCTCAATAGAAATCATCAAATTGATTATAACCCACTGCTAACTTCCTGAGCTTCCTTTCAATTTCACTCTCAAGATCATCGATTTCTTCTTCTTAGCAGCATCAATTCTACACCTAACAGCAACAGGAAACCAACTTCTACATACCCATCTTCGATTCAATAGCAGCAGGTTCATCACCGTCTTCAATTTCTTGTACTTCATTGAACCCATCTTCTCAGATATCGAAACTCATAATCTCCTCACCATTTCAGACAACAGCAACAACAAATCTTTGGCATCTTCTCTGGATCTTAAAACAGCTAGAACCCTTTCTGAGATCGACAACAACATTGCTTATGCCGTGAATTTCATCCTCTTTCTCGCGGAATCAATTCAAACCCCATCTGTATTTCATGTTCCACCAACAGAACAATCAAACCCAACCTTCAGTTCATCTTATCAATTCCATAAGGCAATAGATCTTCACAGCAAACCCCAATCTCATCACAGATCTCCTCCTTCAGCATCAGGTTCATCTTCTTCTTCTCTCAATAGGACAACATCAACTTCAACCACCAAACCCTCAAATTCCATCTCTGATTCAATATCTCAAAACATCAACCCATGAAAATCAACATCAAATCGAACCCAGACTTCATTTCTTCGACCACCACAGGTTCATCTCAATCTCATCTTTAATCTCTCAATTTCTCGATCCATTATGAACATCATTTCGATCTCGATTTTAAATGTTGTCGTTGTTGCTCTTCATTCTCCTTTCTTCCAAATTTCAGATGTTAAAACGAATGAATGAGAGAAACTCAATTTTAGGGTTATAAAAGTGGGACAGCTATTTGCACCCACTGCTGTGATACAGCCACCCAATAGCAACCCCTTAACCACAGCTGGCCTGACTTGAGTACTCCTCCAAAAGAGAGTTTCCCCTTAACATTGACTGGACTCCAGATAGTATTCGCCTCTGAAATGACATTTTTGCCCTTTTTGCTCAAATTAGGATGATTTCTTCTTATTTTCTCCGTATGACTCCAAAGTAGCTATAAAACTCAAAACACGGGTAAAATACATAATTACAAGAAAAACTAGCAGAGAAACCATAAACAATAGATAGTAAATAGGGTGTATTCCACACCTATCAAATTCCCCCACACTTAGACTTTGCTAGTCCTCGAGAAAATCAAACTAAAACTTACAACTTCAAAGCGTTCCAGCGTCCCAAGCATCCAAAGAGCTATGAGGACATAAAGTTTCTGCCTGCTAGTAATAAGAAGTTAGAAATACTAAAGAACATATTCTCATTCTTAAATTTTGAGTGAGAAATAACCACACCATAATGAGAGAACGCGTGTTTGAGAAGCGATCAATAAGCATTTCGCTTCGACTTCTACCTCACCAAAAAGGGTTTTATGAAATTGCACTCTAAAGACGTATTTTTATGGTTCTCACATGTGTGAAGGTAGGAATGAAGAGAGAATCCTGCAACACGTTGAATGGTGGGAAGGACAACTTCCGAAATATTTTAAAAACCCACATCTTTTAACGTTTTGAAAAACCATTTTTCTGACGATCTCTAAGAAAGGAAATCAACCATTATTATTGAGGATGAGATTACTTACTTACCTTCACATCCGGTTGCAAATTATGATAACACCACTCTCACGGCATCCAATAGAAACGTATTCCGCTCCTCGTCTTCATCTTCTTGGTCTTTGTCTTCGGCTTCAACTATGATGATAAACTCTCGAACTTCGTAATTCCTTGACAATTTGTAACTTTTTACCTTAAATCCTTGTCGCTTGAAACTTTCTTATAGATTTTTCTTCCCCACGGCTTATTAAATAAAAGATAAAAACAAAAATTTTCTCTTGCCATCATTTTTTTTTAGAGACAAGAGAAATAAAATACAAAACAAAGTGAAAATAAAAACAAACCATAGCCATGGGAAAAGTACTTTACCGCTTGATTCTTCACAACTTGTATCGTCTCGAAATCATAACCTTCAATAATTCTCACCTTTTGATTTTTCTTTGCTCTTGTAAATAAGTCTTCAACATGTATATGTAAAAATCCGCTCATTATATGTTGCTTTATTTGGATTTGAAATTTACTCTTTTCTTGTTCCGTTGCTTGTAAACCTTGAACTTTTTCAACTTTTCTTGTAGATTTTGATGTCGCTCCCTTGTTGATGATGATGGTGTTTCTATGGATCCGTTGTTGCCGAGAGAGAGAATGGTGTTAACTGAAAATCGAACTACAAGAAGGAGGATTTCATCTATAGACGTCACCCTCATGATTGATAAAATTAGCACTCAAGAGATCAAAGAGTAGTGCTTCTATTGGTGGGAGGTTGGGTAGCTCACCATTCTACCCGGAATTAACGTACGGTGACACACACTCAAAAGAAAGCTCTTTATTTATTTATAGAATCTGGTCGGTGCCTCGCATGATATAAATAGGTTAGTCTCCACTAATGATTGATCATAAACTCTAATAATGCATGTCTCCCTGCTCCTAATCTGCATCACCGGCATGATTAAATCCATTATTTAACACTCTAACAAGCAAGAAATCCAAGCGTAGTTCCCTAACACTTCCAAGTTCAATAATGTCGGTCAGAATTCTCTATGTAAACATACCTAGAAGTATGCTAGTGACTCTAAAATCTCTAAAAGTTGGAGGTTTTATGCAATTTTTTTCTTTAAATAAATGCTTTACCACTCCCCCACACTTAAACCTTACATTGTACTCAATGTAATTGAATCGTCCAAGTAAAGTCAAGGTGGGAAATCCTAACATGATATGGAACAATAAAAATAAATAAACAAAACAAAAGAAAATAAAAAGTAAAAGGTAAGAAATACAAAACCTATGAGTTGCCTCCCATTAAGCGCTTGTTTTAAAGTCGACGACCCGACTTAGCTCTTGCTTCACATTACTCCTCCAGAGGGAGTGAATCTTCAAATGAAAGTTCATCCACATTCACATATGCGATGTTCTCGTAGTATGGCTTCAATCTATGGCCGTTGACCTTGGAAACCGAGTTGTCTCTAAGACTAGTAATTTCAACTGCACCATAAGGAAAAACGTTAGTAACAACATATGGTCCAATCCAACGGGACCTTAACTTTCCAGGAAATAGTTTAAGGCGAGAATGATATAAAAGGACTTTTTGTCCCACTTTGAAGCTTTTCCGAGAAATCATCTTGTCATGAAAAAGCATTGGTCTTTTCCTTGTAAATCCGGGCACTCTCGTAAGCATCAATGCGTATCTCCTCTAGCTCATGTAGTTGTAACTTTCTTTGCTTCCCCTCTTCATCATACTCCATGTTGCATTTCTTTATCTCCCAATAAGCCTTATGTTCAAGTTCAACCGGAAGATGACAAGCTTTACCATAAACCAACCGATATGGAGACATTCCAATTGGTGTCTTGTACGCCGTTCTATACGCCCAAAGTGCATCATTAAGCTTAAAGCTCCAATCTTTCCTTGTAGTATTCACCGTTTTCTCAAGAATGGACTTGATTTCCCGGTTTGAAATTTTCGCTTGTCCACTAGTTTGTGGATGATAAGGCGTACCAATCTTATGTGTAATGTTGTACTTCTTGAGGAGAGCGTGGAAATCCTTCTTGAAATATGAGACTCCATCGCTTATCACCACTCTTGGTGTACCATGCCTAGTGAATATGTTTTCTCTTACAAAATCACAAACAACTTGAGAATCATTAGTTTTGGTGGCTCTAACTTCCACCCATTTCGAAACATAATCCACCGGAACAAGTATATAAAAATTTCCATTTGAATTGACAAAAGGGCCCATAAAATCGATTCCCCACACATCAAAAATCTCAACGGCAAGAATTGGTGTGAGTGGCATTTGATTTCGAGCACCTAGATAGCCCGTTCTTTGACATCTATCACACGATTTACAAAAAACATGTGCATCTTCAAACAAGGTGGGCCAATAAAATCCACTCTCGAGAACTTTGAGAGTGGTACGTTTAGAACCAAAATGGCCACCACAAGCAAGAGTGTGACAAAAAGAGAGAATAGACTGAAATTCGGAATTAGGCACGCACCTTCGTATTATTTGATCCACGCCATATTTCCATAAGTATGGTTCATCCCACACATATTTCTTGGCTATCTTCTTAAGTTTCATCTTTTGGAAGTTAGACATTGTACTAGGTTCCTTCCTTGTCACCAAGTAATTCAATATATCCGCGTACCAAGGTGTAGAATTTTCCAAGGAGACAAGTTGTTCGTCCGGAAAGCGGTCTTGTAATGGAAGTTCTTCTTGAGACATAACAAGTCTACTCAGATGATCTGCAACGGTATTCTCCACACCCTTCTTGTCTCGAATTTCTATGTCGAACTCTTGTAGCAATAGGATCCATCCGATTAGTCTTGGCTTAGCTTCTTTCTTATTTATTAAGTATTTAAGTACGGCATGATCGGAATATACAATAACCTTTGTTCCCACCAAGCATGATCGAAACTTTTCCAATGCAAAAAATATAGCCAATAACTCCTTATCCGTGGTAGAATAGTTGATTTGTGCATCATTAAGGGTCCTCGATGCATAATAGATAACATGGGACAATTTGTCCACTCTTTGACCCAAAACGGCTCCAACCGCATAATCACTAGCATCACACATTAATTCAAATGGAAGATTCCAATTCGGTGATTTGATAATTGCCTCACTTGTCAACATTGCCTTCAATTTGTCAAAGGCATCCTTGCATTCCTTGTTGAAGTCAAAAGGTACCTCCTTTTGTAATAACTTGTACATCGGCATGGAGATTTTGGAGAAATCTTTGATAAACCGCCTGTAGAAACCTGCATGGCCAAGAAATGAACGAATTTCCCTCACCGAAGTGGGATATTGTAAGTTCCTTATTAAATCTATCTTTGACTTGTCCACTTCGAGCCCACGAGAGGACACGATGTGACCAAGTACTATGCCATGGTTTACCATAAACTAACCTTTCTCCCAATTGAGGACAAGGTTTGTGTCTATGCATCGTTTAAGAACTAGTTCAAGGTTGTCTAAACAACTATCAAAAGAATTGTCATAAACACTGAAATCATCCATAAATACCTCGATGATGCGCTCCACATAGTCCGAGAATATACTTACCATGCATATTTGGAAAGTAGCCGGTGCATTGCAAAGACCAAACGACATCCGTCTATATGCAAACGTTCTAAACAAACAAGTCAAAGTGGTCTTCTCTTGGTCCTCCGGTGCAATAACAATTTAGTTTTATCCCGAATAACCGTCCAAGAAACAATAATGAGAATGCCCCGCTAACCGATCCAACATTTGATCAATGAAAGGTAAAGGAAAGTGATCCTTTCGAGTTGCGGAATTAAGCTTTCTATAATCAATGCACACTCTCCAACCGGTTTGAACTCTTGTAGGAACAAGTTCATCGTCTTGATTTCTAACAACCATAACACCGGACTTCTTTGGTACCACTTGTACCGGACTAACCCATTTGCTATCGGATATTGGGTAGATCACCCCCACACTTAGCAATTTGAGTATTTCTTTCTTCACAACCTCCATCATGGGAGGATTGAGCATACGTTGAGCATCACGCACCGTCTTCACGTTCTATTCCATTAGAATTATATGCATGCACACAGATGGACTAATGCTTTTGATGTCCGCAGTTGTCCACCCAATAGCCGTTTTGTGCTCTTTCAAAACTCTAATCAAGCGGTCTTGTTGTACCGGTGTGAGGTTCTTTACAATAATCACCGGAAGCTTATCTTCATCTCCCAAGAAAGCATTCTTCAAATGTTCCGGAGTGGCTTCAATTCTAGCTTAGGCGCCCTCATAATAGATGGTACAAGTAATTCATCATCCATGGGTAAAGTAATATATGAAACATTACCCCTTTGAGCTTCTTGCAATGCCATCAAGGCACCACACATCTCCACCGATTCCTTGGAGATTTCAACATCCAAATTAGACAAGCCGTGGATGTCCAATTCAATGCTCTTTTGCAACACCACCTCAAGTTCGTCCTTTTTACTCAATTCCACCATTTGTTGTGCTAACGAACTAACTACATCAATGGAGTAAGCGGAATGCACATCACTTGGGTAGCGCATGGCTTCAAATATGTTGAAGTGTATTATCCCCTTATCGAATTCCATAGTAAGTGTACCCTTGTCAACGTCAATCTTTGTCTTTGAGGTCTTCATAAATGGCCTCCCAACAAATAAAGAAGTAAATGACCCATTCTCATTGTTTTCCATGTCCACCACGAAGAAATCAACCGTAAAAATTAGCTCATTCACTTGCACTAACACGTCTTCTACAAGTCCCTTAGGATATATGTTAGACTTGTTTGCTAATTGGATAATAACTCTTGTCTCTTTCAAAGGTCCAAGATTCAAGGTGTCATATATATCGGCCGACATTACACTTATGGAAGCTCCCAAGTCAAGTAAATCATATTCAAACCTTTTTGTACTAATAGTAATTGGCACCGTGAAACCACCGTGATCCGTGCACTTTGTAGGCATCTTCTTCAATAGCATAGCCGATGCACTCTCGCCAACTTTAGTAATTTCATAATCAAGCAACCTATCCTTCTTTGTGCATAATTCCTTCATGAACTTAGCATACCTTGGCATTATCTTGATGGCCTTTATGAATGGGATGTTGATCTCTATCTTTTTGAAGATATCCATGAGCGCCTTGTCTTGAGCTTCTTTCTTGGACTTAGCAAAGCGACTAGGAAAAGGAGGTGGAGTAGTGAAACTAGGAACCGGTTCCTTGGATTGGTTGGTAGGTGTTGGATTCTCCTTTGGTGCGACTTCCTCTTTGTCTTTGACTAACTCTTTGCTAGCTTCTTCATGATGACTTGAACTCTCCACTTGTCTTCCACTTCTTAAAGTAACCGCATTAACATTCTCTCTTGGATTCACAAATAGTTGTGAAGGAAGCTTTGTGGATGCTTGAGATTTCAATAGATGCACATCGGTTGCCAATTGTCCCATTTGGGTTTCCAAATCCTTAATGGCCGATTCATTCTTTTGTTGGATTTGTTGTAACATAGAAGTAATACCATGCATTCCTTGCATTAACGCATTGAGCTTCTCATCACTCGAAGAATCACGCTCCTTGACTTGTTGTGGTTGGAATTGTTGTTGAGGTTGGAAGCGCGATTGTTGGAAACCACCTTGTTCCACATATGGATTAGGAGCCGCCGCTTGCTTGTTGGCATAAATAAATTTAGGGTGGTCCTTCCAACCGGGATTGTAAGTATTGGAGTATGGATCGTACCTTGGCCTTTGATTTGGATATAAAGCATTTACTTGTTCGGTCTCATCATCCGGAATAATTACCGCAGCCATTCGTTGCATTACCCTTTCTATGCTCCCCATCCTTTGCTCAAAGTATGATGATGAATCACTAACTTCATGCACTCGCCTAACCATTGGTTCTTCTCTTGTGTAGAATTGTTGCGAGTTTGCATCCATACTTTCAATCAACTCTCTAGCTTGGGTCAACGTCTTGTTCATTAGTGCACCACCACCCGCAGCGTCAAGAAGAGATCTATCACTTGGGTGGAGAGCTTCGTAGAAGTATTGGAGTATCATGACGTCACTGAATTGATGGTGTGGACAACTTACCACCAATCTCTTGTATCGCTCCCAAAATTCATACAATGACTCTCCCATATTTTGCTTCATCCCACAAATCTCCTTGTGAATTTGAGTAGCTTTTGATGCAGGAAAATATCTCTCGAGGAAAAGTTTCTTCATCCCATTCCATGTGGTGATACTTCCGGAAGGAAAATAATACAACCATTCCTTAGCATTCCCCGGCAAAGAGAATGGGAATGCTTTCAACATTTCTCCATCCGCATTAGTCTCCGGTGGAAGCATGGCCATGACTATGGTAGAGAAGTCCATAAGATGTTTGTTTGGATCTTCATTCACTATGCCATGAAACTTGGGTAACTCTCTAATCAACCCCGGCTTGATCTCGAAGGTTGAGTTAGTTTGGATACACCATTGTTGTGTATCGAGCTTGTGAGAAGCTAGATCCTTGAGTGTACGATCCGCCATTTCTTCTTCGTCTATATCGGAATCTGCAAACTCACTAGATGAAGAAGGAGGAAGCGGAGTGTTAACCGCTCGAAAAAGGTCCTTTAGTTGAGTGCCGGATCGAAGACGTATACCAATTGGACTCGGTTTACCCTCTTTAAGCATTCACCAAAGATATAGTACCTGAAACAAGATTCTCGAAAACTAAGTTAGATACGATATAGAATCTAACAAATCAATAATAAAGCAAAAAGAAAAATAAAACAACTAAAATCGTCCGCTGCTCCCCGGCAGCGGAGCCAAAATTTGATGCGTGTCGTAACCACAACAAATTAATTAATATTTTTCCACCTAAATATGTATAGAGACCGTCAGCGGCTTGAGAGGGCAAAGCTCCTTCAGGACGTCGGCGACACTCGTTGTTCCCTGAATATGTATAGAGACCATGTATATATTCAGGCGGCTCTCCTACATAATTGTTTGTTGAGGGGGATAAACGCCTTCAGGACAACAGCGCTGCACGTTGTTCCCTGACTATACACCTTTCAGAACGAGTATGATGCTTCACTATCTCATATCTCGATTCTACAATAGATTAATTCTACCGTGACATTTACCACTAAATTCCTCGAAATAATCTATTTTATCTCATTACTCTGATTCCATGGTCGAATCCACGGCCGATCCCATGGAATGGTAATAGATAATTATTTTATCTCATTACTCTGATTTCATGATCAAATCCACGGCTGATCTCATGGAATGGTAATGGATAATTTTATTACTCTGATTTTATGGTCGAATCCACGATCACATGGGATGGGAATGCTCATTTTATTATTCTGAATCCATGGTCGAATCCACGGCTAATCCTATGGATTGATAATAAATAATCACTTTCCTTTATTACTCAGTTTCTTGAATCATTCTCCAATGAATTTCATAATTAGTAATAAATACTCAACAACCGGGCATCTGGACCATCACTAAGTAAGCCCCATAAAATGGTGCAAGTGTACTCAACAATGATGCACGAACGAGCAACCAAATGCACGAACGAGCATTCGAAAATAGGGACAAATGAGGAATCCTACAAAAAATAGGAGAGAGAAAATAATAATATTAAAATAATAAGGAGGCGCCCAGGGACCGGGCACACCGACTGGCCGGCCATGCCCTAGTCGTGGCCGTTCCCCATGCCTCTTCCATTCTTTTTCCTTATTTTATTATTTTCATGAACTCGTGAAAACTCCTTCATTCTAGCAACTTTCCTTGTTTGAGCAAAACTCACGGTTTCTCCATGATTTCACAGTTTCATGAGAAATAATAATAAAAATAAGAAAAGGTATCGCGGGATGGGCAACCTAGCCGGCCGTCCATGCCCTATCCGTGGCCGGTCCCACACCTTACAATCCTAGTCTTTCATAATTATTATTTCCCTCATCTCATGAAACTCCTCCGATTGAGAAAAAATCATGGTTTCGTCATATTTTCTCAAATATTGCTCAAACCATGAAAAAGCCAAAAAGTAAAAAGGTCACATGACCGACTAGGCTATTCACAAAAATATTAAAATATTATTATTTTAATATTCTCAAAATACTGATCAAACGAGCAAAGTTCTACTTGCTCATTCGAGCAAAATCAAGAATTTCAGTCAAAGATCAAACTCTTCTGAAAATAAAAAATATTGCTCAATCGCACCAGAAAATATCAAAACTGTCGGGGTTGAGACACAAACGTTAAGGTGACACGGGAACGCCTCCTTGACCGACCAAGGCCATCCCTAAGGCTTGCAAGGAACCTGTCCCACACATTCTTATGATTTTGACCTAATTTGCTCAATTTTTCATATTGGGTCCAAATTCTTTCCAACCAACTTGGACTTTGCTCAAACGATCATCAGCAGGTCCCACGACCACCAAGGGCCGGTCTCAGGCCCTCTTGGTCGGTCTCTCACTTTTACATAACTAGGTTTTATCACCTAATGCTCAATCGAGCACTATTTCAATAAATGATCAAACCGGCATTTAATCATCATTCTTTCACCAACCGGTCAACTAAAGACCCTGGTACACGCTCACTCGGGCACTTGGGCGCCACATGGACTTCTATCATCCCATGTGTTCGGTCCCTCCGTCAATCATGACCTATTTTTAGCAATTCATCAATTGACGAACAATCGATCAAAAATTAGGGTTTCGAACAAACGCTCCACAAATCATCATTCTGAGCAAGTTCAAACACTAATAAATTTATGTTGATTCAACAATCAACATCTGGATTAATCATATACTATTTCGTAGTATACCAATATTTCAATTAATATTTTACTGGGTCACATCACTAATAAATAATTCGTCAAATTGAGCAATACTTGCTCAGTTGCTCGAATATTGATCCAACTATCAATATTCAGTAACTTATCAATAATTCGTCGAATTGAGCAATACTTACTCAGTTGCTCTAATATTGATCCAACTATCAATATTCAGTAATTTACCAGTAATTCGTCGAGTTGAGCAATACTTGCTCAGTTGCTCGAATATTGACCCAACTATCAATTTCAGTAATTTATCAGTAATTCGTCGAACTGAGCAATATTTTCTCAGTTGCTCGAATATTGATCCAACTATCAATATTTTATCGATGCTCAGTTTCTCGAATTTACAATACTTGCTCATACGAGCAATATCTAAGAACGTCTAACATGTTCAATCCATGAATCATTGAGCATTCGATCACTCGTGCTCGATTCAACAAAACTTAGACTTGCTGTCTATTAGTCAACGAATGACTAATCAAATACACGTCTTCTCTGCAGACTCCTCTTTCATGAGACATCAATCACGTCACATGGGGGGATATCAATTAGGGTTTTGGTCTGGCGGCCTACGGCACGTGGATTCATCCACGATGAGAAATGTGAGTAATTCGTGCAAACGGTTGAAGGAGTTAGCAAAGTAGTGGGTGGACGGTTAACCAAGTCTCCGCACGACCTGGAACTGGTTTCACCACGATTTCCCACTCTTTCACTCAAGAAACCGTCACACTTACAGGGATCAATGTGTTTACTCGGACAACATAAATAAGTCTCTGGATCCATGATTGAAGGGAATACAATTTTCAAGTCATCACTCTCAGAAATTCCATCAATCGACCAGAACTTACTTTGAAGTCAACAGTTCACATAAAACTTGCAGAAACCTTCAACACATTCACTATCCTTGATCATCATTTATCCCACATAATACTCATATTCCATCCTACAGATCAACCCATCTACCTCTTTGTGACCGAATTGATTCTGGAACGGCCATTGACTTGGTTTAGGCCGGAGTCCTACAGATTGATCTCTCGAATCTAAGCACTCCCTTTTCAGTGCATCTGTGTGAGGTTGAACATTTTTCTCGGTTGAGGAGTCTCGTCAACACGACCGTCTCTTCAATTCCCTAAAAACCAGCAAATCGTTTTGCCCCATCTACAGATTGAAGACCATAGTGGGAGATTAATCTCTCGGTTGGAATCTCAAATTTCACAAAATGGCTAGTCTTAGGTCTGGGTTAGTTACAAATATAAACGACGCTAGCACTAGCAACACTGGTGGTAATCCAGAAACTGCTCCTGCTCCCAACAACAGAACTGGTGATACCACTCATCCTCCTCAAACCAACATTGGTGACAATCCTCTCTTTGGTCGGTCTCCCGAAGAAATCAGAGAAAATTCGCCTACCATAGACGTTCACATGAAGGTCCAGGAAGTTCTCGCTAAAAATCATACTAACATGGCTGCAACAGAAAAAGAGTTGTGCAATTATCTCAAAACTCTCACTGACAAGATATCAGAGAAGATTCAGGATAAAGAAAAGCCAAGGAAACATCTTCAACTACTGATCCTGAAGTTGTTCCAGTCTACGTAGTTGACAATGATGAAGTCCACAAAGCTACGGAAAACCCACCTACAAAGGAGCCTGCCGGTTTCATCACTCGTGAAGATCTAGAGCGATTCATGGAGGATCGAGGAAAGGGCAAGGCACCATCTGTCCATCGTCATCAACCTCCCTATTCCTCTGCTGTACAGAGGATTTCTCTCCCGAAAGGCTATACTTCTCCAACGTTCACACTTTATAATGGAACGGGGAATGCCCGAGAGCATGTTTCTCGATTCCTGGAGGCATTAGGAGAACATGAACAGAATCATGTCATCCGACTGAAGGAGTTCTCAAAGTCTCTGACCGGCCGAGCATATACTTGGTAAAACAACATTGCACTAAGGAGCATCGCTAATTGGGGAGAAATGGTTAATGCCTTCTACGGGAAATACTTTTTCGTTTCAGAGAAGAATACTCTCTCTGAATTAGGGATAATGGCTCAGAAAAACACCGAACATCCGAACGAATATGTGAAGAGGTTCAGAATTCAAACCTTGGATTGTCATGTTCTTAATGTTACTGAATAACAATTGGTGGACTTGTGCATCAACGGGATGATCCCTGTCTACAGAGCTTTGTTGGAAAATCTCCGGTTTCAAACTTTCTCAGAACTCCATGAAGCGTCTAAGCGACCAACAACTACTGCTCCATCCTTACTGGAAAGAACAAAAAATGTCAAAACCGAGGAGCCGCGAGACACTCGAAGCAACATCAGACGCCTAGTCAGTAAACAATACAATGTCCAACCTTCCACGAATGTTGATGAAGGAAGCAAGAGGAAATCTGAGGCGCAGCATAAGAATGCTCCTCCAGAGTCCCATTCTACAAAAGCACCAAGGAAGGACAACTAGGATAGAAATGTACAACCACCTGCTCAGTTTCAACAGAACGACCAAAAAAGATCCAGATTTCCCTTTTCCCATCGAAGAGGTGATTGAGTTATTGGAAGTATGGATTCAAAACGGTCTGATCAAACTACCACCCGTCAAAAGAGAGACAACAGAAGAAGAAGTGGAAAACCTATGCTACTGCCGCTTCCACAGATATGTCAGCCATCCAACCAGTGATTGCAGAACTTTGAGACGTATATTCAAAGAGAAATCTGATTCAAGGGAACTGGGGACTGAAGGAGTGCACATAAATCCTCTTCCTATCAGGACCTTCACGCTCTTTGAACCACCTGTCAAGGAAGCAGTCCAATCCCTGATTGAACATGCCTGTGAATTGCTATACCTGTCAAAGGCCCAAAGAAGTGATCTATTTGCAGCATTGAATCACATAGTGTCGGGGAATCGTCTAGTAATCCATGAGACATTCGTTGAGCCTTCAGCAACACATGAGGAGATGTACGACTGGGGACTTCTCACTATAGTTCACCTCAAAGGAACGTGGGTCGATGTGGGAACCACTGTCAATATCATTCCTTTTAAAACCCTCAGAGATGCAGGGATTACTCGACAAGAAGACACTCATGCCTCCATTGCAGTCAGAGATCATGAAGGAGTTTCCAGGGACGCATATGGTTTCATCATCCTCAAGATAAAAACCGGTTCAACTTGGGCAGAAACCAAATTTCACATAATCAGGGAAGACCCAGGATATGATATGATCCTTGGACGAACATGGATTCATGCTGGAAAGGTAACTCCAACACCTTCACTTGCACATTTCTCTATTGAAGAAAGCTCCGATTCAGAATAATCGGAGGATACTCCATCATTCGAGCATCTGGAGGAAATCAAAGCCTGGATGGAACTGAAGCAAAAATCTGAAGAAAATGCACATACTTTCATCCAAAGGTTCCGCACTCAGGCAAGTCTTATTCCTCCTCATGCGTCCATATTGTCAATTATCAAATATGCTACCCTGGTCTGGGGACTTAATGTTGCTAATAACTCAGCACTCACCAAACGCTATGAGTGATTGATTTCTCCCTGGCAATACTTCACCAAGTGGGTGGATGCAGAACCTCTAAAAATTCAGCATTCTACTGACACAGTTATTGCTAGAATAGTGGCTGAGTTCAACAAGCAGTACCCTGTATACTCTCCCTTGCACGAGTGTCCGTATGTGCCACAGTCAGGAAATTTTGACTGCACGACCATGGAACCCCATCATCAGAGAAATGCCGAATCAATAAAAGATCTTCGGGGTGAGAACCATCAAGCCACACAAATTTCATGAAGAAGATTTGGTTCTCAAAGCCACTAAGCGCAATCTCCATTCGGCTAGGAGTTTCAATTGGGAAGGGCATTTCATGGTTGCTAAATCCATAGTTAGAGGATACTACGAGCTGATCAGCACAGATAGAAGGACCATGCCAGTAATACAGGAGAATTGGATCGAAGCCTTTGATGCCTAAAATGTTCGGCGTCTTGGGGTGTCATTCGCTCAAGACACGAGCGACTGTTCGAGATACCTAATACATTTTAGGATTTTCGTTACCTGTATTTTCAATTCCTCCAAAACTTTTGGAATAGTTGCATCCAGTATTTGAATTCAGCAATTTATCAAAGTTCTTTTATTTAAGGAAAAATCTCTATCAAATCCAAAATGAAATCCTCAATCAACGTGTATTCAAAAAACCAATCAAAAATCAAAACCAAAAACTAAAGCCTCACATCTCTCAGAAGCTCAAGGTTCAAGAGATTATTGAGAGGGAAACTAAAGGAAACCGGAAAAGTAAGATTTTTGCTTCTCTGCATTCTCCAAGACTTGCAAGGACGCCTTCTCCAACTCCAGCTTCTCAGTCAACTCAGCGATCTTGGCCATTTTTTCCACCACATCATAACTGGTAAAAGATTTCTTCAAGTTGTACTCCCAATCAAAGAGTACATCTTGAGTAACAGTACTTCTGGCCCTGGTTCTTATATCATTTATGACGCGCAAGATGTTTCCTACTTTCATTGTCAAGAAGTAGCTGGGCTTTGGATCCTTGGTGACAACAATATGACCGTACATCTTCCACAACTTCTCATACATGTCAGCATACCCAATGGGAACGCTAAATTGATAAGTGCATATTTTACATATATTTAGTGTCAATTCCATGCTAGTAATTGTTTATATTCTTGCAAATTATTGTATATTACGCTTATTTTCTCTTATTTTATATTTTCTTAGGTGAATCATCCAAAAGAAGTGAATTGACACTTAATTGTGCAATAAAAGAAGCTAGCTACAAATGGAGAATGGCCAAAGACCAATGGAAAATTTTCAAGTACCAGATTTTTACTTTTCATCTTAAAGAGGACGAAAAGATAAAGCCAATGGCGAAAGAATGAAGTAATTCCGAGTTCGCATGAAGAAGTTATGAGCAAAACAAGAACTCAGAACACCAAAGGGAAAAATGGTTGTTTCCGGGACAAGTGCTATTGGCACCCCTTATGCGTTAAGGGGTATCCATTCTACTAAGGGACAGTCAACTTTCAAAGGAATTACTAATGGATGTCCGGAATTTTACAAGGGGTAAAGCTGGAATTTAAATATTGTTAAAGGCAGACGTTGTTTCACTCAGGGATGCCATATCCATCTTCGTTATTCAAAACTAGAAATCCCGCATGCAGTTTCTTCTGCATGGATATCTGTTACTGTGTTTCTCGAGATGCTACGATTGGCAGTGATGAGGAGGGTTCGGTGATTGATGGAAGACGAGTAGAGAAGAAGACCTCAAGCCTGGAAGTGAAAGTTGCTGCCATTGTTGGTCCGTAGTCATTGGTGATGGGTTTAAGTTTTGTCTACTATGAAGAAAAGCAGTGGTGCTGCTACCGTTGGCAGTAATGAGGAGATGGCGCGATTCTGAGTTGCTGCCGTTGTTGACTGTGAGAACCAGTAATGAAGTTGTTCGTCTGTGATAGTTAAGAAGAACTAGATGGTGTTGATGGAGCTCGAGAGGTACTGGGGTTTTTAATATTGGTACCATTACGGTAGTGATCATGATGATCAGGCAATGGAGTTAATGTCGTGACTATGCCATGGATAGGTGGTTTGCGGCTGACTACTGGTGATGCTGGCAGTGACGAGGAAGAAGTGTTGAGTTCGAGTTTAGGTTGAGCTGGTGTTGGGCTCGATATCAGGTGAAGCAAGATGGCTTCTGCCATTGGTTATGGTGTTTAGAAAATGACTGGGATTGTGACTTTGGAATCCTAGTTTGATTGGAAGAGTGGTTATAGATAAAACATGGAGTTCGAGGAGGTGTAGCTGCTCGAAACTTGAGAGAGAAATCAGCTCGGAAACTGATATTGCTTCCGTTGATTGAATAGGTTGGATGGAGATGATTAAGCGGTGGTTCTGGAGATCGGATAAACAAGGAATCATTGCTACGCGCTGGTGAAGATTGGGTAATCTTTAGAAGTAAAAGCTTGGGCGAGAATTCATAGTTTTGCTAAGTTTTCTCGCTGGAAAACAGTCATCAGGTGAGACTTTTGCCTTTGATTTTGAAGATGAACGGTGGATGATAAACACGAGTATACGGTTTGAGTCGGCTAAGGAGAGCTAGGTGTTTATCATATTCGAAATTTCAGCTACAAAAAGCTATAAATAGAGGGTCGAATAGCCAGCAGAATTCATCTCCTTAACCTCAGTTTCACGCTCATAACCTGTTCGTAAAAAGTCTTCACAGAAGCAGAAAGTGTTCATACATGCAACAGTAGCAGAAAGGTTATAGCAACAAGGAGACAGTGGTTGATCTCTTGCAACAGAGGCAGCAGTAGCTAGAGTTCTTCTACAACAACAGTTTACTTTCTATAACCTCCATTATGACTAGCTAATTTACTTATTTGATTGAGGATGAATTTTAAGTACTATATATGATTTGATTTAGTATATGAATCTGTTATGATTTCTTCATATGATTATTGTTTGTGTTTATTATTAAAAATAAATATGATTGATTGATAGATTGTTTAGGTGTCCAACTGAATATATTTATTAACTCAATCTAATTCTAATAAGGGTTAGGATATCCGTAATTGTTGAATAATTTCTTACACAAGTAGAGAACGTGAGACCTTGCGGAGGGATTCCGTAAATCAATCGCATGTAAACACAACATTAGAAAGTAGACCGAGCGTACTGAGTCTAACTACTAGGATTAAACCTAAATTCACAGACCATAAAGCATTCGACTGAATTACATCTTGTAAGTGTACCTTAAGGTGGTTCAGACGGATAGACTCTGGCGACTAAGCGTACCTGTTGTCCAGTGGCTTAAGGGATTTTGGAGATAGCTAAGCGTATTTGTTATCTTACGGTTAGTAATAATCTATGATTAATGATGAATGGATGAATATACTACTTTGATGAATATTTAGTTACGAAGAAGGATTCCTCGATCATCTCACTCCATATTGCTTGCAATCTTAATTACTTCTCATTGTTTTATTATTTATTTAGCTTTTGAATCTAAAAAAAAAATCCCCATTTGTGACATTTTTGACAACTAAACTCCCTGCTCTTCGTGGGAACGATCCTTGCTTCCATTATATTACCATCTAATTATGTGGAAATAAGATTATTAATTTGTTGAGCCTACGACACCCATCAAATTTTGGCGCCGCTGCCGAGGAGAAGTCGATAGCTTTAGTTGTTTTTTTTAGTTTTGTTTTTGTTTTTTTTTTCTTTTAGATTTTCTTTTTAGTTTTTACCTTTGTTTTCTAGATTTTTGTTTTAGGTACTTAATCTTTGGCATCAAAGGATTGGGATTACCCCAGGTGCGAAATTCAAACTCGAAAGGGAACGGTACTAAAAGCACGTCCAAAGTTGCAACAAGAACCTTATGCAGTAAAGATGGTTAATACAGACGACGAGGGAAATCCTCCACCACCTCCACCTGTGGAGAGGAAGTTAGGAGAGTTGACATCTCCATGCTTAGATTCGCAACCACTGTGCATTACAATCACTAACCCAGTGGAGCTGAAGTCGAATCTACTTCATCATATACCAAAGTTCAAGGGACATCCAGGTGAAAATCCAAATCGACACCTTCAACAGTTCCAGAACACAATGACAAGTCTGAGGCATGCAACCGCAGACAGAGATATGGCTATGCTACAAGCCTTCCCGTTCTCATTGACAGACTTAGCAGAAGAATGGTTGTATTGTCTTCCTCCAGGGAGTGTTAGAACATGGATTGAGATGAAAAATCTATTTCTGGAGAAATATTTTCCTGCTTCGAAAGCGGTATCCGTTCGTAAGGAGATTAGTGGCATTCTACAGATGTCTGGGGAGTCTCTATATGAATACTGGGAGAGGTATAAGAAGTTGTTGGCAAGCTGCCCACACCATAATATATCCTCAATACTTATCATTCAATACTTCTACGAAGGATTACTTCCAGAACAGAGGAATTTGATTGATGCGGCTGCCGGTGGTTCACTTACTGAGAAGACAATCTCGCAGGCAACCAGTTTGATTGAGAGTATGGCTTCCAATGCTCAACAATTTTACACCAGAAACAACTCTAATGTCAGAAGAGTTAGCGAGATAGGAGAGTCTGCACAGTCAGAGCAACGGATGAACAACATATAGAAGGTAGTACAACGAATGGCGACAGTGATTATTCCTACTTATGAAGAAGAGTCTGAACAGGTGGTGGCTCTCTAAAAGAGTCACAGAAATGATACCTGCAAGTGCACAGGGTCTGTTGTAGTGAGTGTGCAAATACGGGTCGAATCCACAGGGACTAGGGTGTGTATTGAAATTCTCCTAAGCTACTCTCTAAGTGCAAGGCAGTGAAGTAAAGAGCCAAAGAAACAAAGTAAAACAGTGGAAGTGATGGAAAGAGTGCATTGAATAAAAGAAGCAAAGAAGATCAAAGTAAACAGTTGTGGTAACACTACTAGGGTCTTGAATCCACCTTCTTAATCCTATGCTAAGGCAATATTTATTCAAATTATGTTCTTGTTCCTTTCCAGAGAAAACTACAAAGAATGATTTATCAGTTAATCTTCCTAACTCACCCCTAGCATAGGCTGTCTTCTTG
Source organism: Papaver somniferum (assembly GCF_003573695.1). Lineage (NCBI taxonomy): Eukaryota > Viridiplantae > Streptophyta > Magnoliopsida > Ranunculales > Papaveraceae > Papaver > Papaver somniferum. The sequence continues at coordinate 79,598,276 of NC_039359.1, read as the reverse complement.
CAGCACAACCTATCACATGCTAATTTGGTTCAATTAGCTAACTCTCATTCCTTTCTCAATTAAGCACAGTTCTTATTCTATGGTGGGATCTCAAATGGATAACTTATCAACCAACTTCACTAATTCCCCCCTAGCATAAACTGTCTTCTTACAGTACATCTTATCACAGGTTCATTTGATCAATGTAGCTAACTAGCATCCCTAAAGCTATGAAGCATTATAAGAACAATAATATGAACTTGAATTATCTTAACATGTGATTAAGGGTTGCATCTAAACCCTAGCAGATTAATTTAGAACATGAACTGAAATTAAATTCTAAAATGAACTGAAATTTACAAAACAATTTAAACTAAGAACTAACCCTTGAGGCACTGGCTATTCCAGTCCTCTTGGGTGAAGCGCTGGCTAGCCCAGGCATGTCTTCTAACACACACCCACACATCATATTTATACAAGCTTCAATTAGGGTTCTACACAAGTTTTCCCCAAATCCCCAAAAACAGCAGAAATTAGGGTTACTGATTTACCTAATTTGATGGGATGATTCGTTCCCATGTCTTCGACCCATCCTTCCTATGCTCTTCCTTCTCCATCTCTTGTTCCAACTGCTCCTCTAGCTCGAGCTATTTTATCAATTTCTCTTCTTTCCTGTCTCTGAAACCCTAGGAGAGAAATTGGTATGATAGCTGGCTAGAAAGAAGGGGAAATAGATGGGGTTTCGTTAGGTAATAGCCATGATGGATTTTGGTGGTGGTTGTGGCAGTTGAGGAAGGTGGTGGTGATGATGGTGGTGCGACAGGGTATGGTGGTGTTGCAGAGGGTGAGGGAGAAAGAGAAGAAGTCGATGGAAAATGGATTGGGGTGCGTTTGTTTTGGGTATAGGGTATTTGGTACTCGGGTGTTGAGCGGGTTTAGCAATTGTTGATGAACAGCGAGGATGAGACGTTGGATGCGAAGATGATGGATCGATCTAACGGCGAGACAGAAGGAAGCGAGGAGCGACCGTTGGATGCGGAAGTACAATGAAACTGACGGCTCAAGATGGAGTTAGGTGCTGTAGTGTTTGACAGGAGCTTCAGACTTCGATGCACGACGATGAAGCGACCGTAGGATGCATCTGTGGATCCAATCTGACGGCTACGAGCTTAGGCAGGCTTTGGGCTTGGTCTTGGACTTAGGTTAGAGTTTGGGCTTAGACAATTCTGAGCCCACTTCTTCTTTAAGAACAAATTCTTCCTTCCAAGCCCACTTCTAGTTGATCCGGCTCTTGCAAACATCATTCTTCGCTGCCTTTTGGCGGGAGTCTTTGCCGTTTCTTTGCTCTTTTCACTTCGTGAGTTAACCAGGCTTTATTTAGTACCTAAAAATGCAAAATTAATTAAGAAAAGTATTTATTCTTGAAAACAATAAAAATACTGAATATGGGATAAAATGGAGAATTAATGCACAAAAGATGAGTTAAATGCCAAGAAAAATATATAGAAAGTGCACTTTTTAGCACTCATCAACAGGTGAATGCTATGTTCCCTAATCAGAGGCCAAAGTATGATCCCTACTCTAATACTTATAATCCAGGTTGGAAAGATCATCCAAATTTTAGTTATGCAAATCAGCAAGCTGCAGCTCCTAATCCGTATGGGCGACAAAATGGTTTTCAACAACCACAGTTCCGACCACAACCTCCACCTCAACAACAAACTCAGAATTCTAGTTTAGAGGAGATGATGAAAATGATGATGCAAAAGCAAGATGCAAATGCTCAGCGTCAAGATACAATTCTGCAGAAGCAAGATATGGCTATAAAGGACTTGCAAACTCAAATTGGACAATTGGCTACAAACATGAATGAAATAAAAGCACAAAATTTGGCAAAGTTGCCATCACATCCTTTCGTGAATCCAAGAGCGAACGTTAATGCTGTAACTCTAAGAAGTGGGAAGCAAACAGAAGAGCCAAAACAACAAGAAAATTTTAGTCATGACTTGGAAGAGGAAGTAGAAGTGGAAACCGTTCCAAAGGAAAAGCCAACCTCAACTGGCCAACCTAAGGACAAAGTTCATACCTTTACCACACCACCTCCTTTTCCTAGTCGTTTTGCCAAGTCAAAGAAGCAAGCTCTAGACAAGGAGATTATGGATATTTTCAGCAAGGTGCATATCAACATTCCATTTATTGAGGCCATCAGAACGGTACCCAGGTATGCCAAGGTTCTGAAGGATTTGTGCACAAGGAAGGAGAGGTTAATTGCTAACGAGATCACTCAGGTGGGAGAAAGTGCTTCAGCTATGTTGTTGAAGAAGATGCCTGCAAAGTGTAAAGATCCTGGTGGTTTTACAGTGCCAATTACTATTGGTGAAAAACGGTTTGAGCGTGCTTTTATTGATTTGGGAGCTTCCATAAGTGTGATGTCAGCCGATGTTTATGATTCATTGAATCTTGGGCCTTTAAAGGAGACAGGGATTATCATTCAATTGGCTAATAAGTCTAACATATATCCTAAGGGACTCGTGGAAGACGTGTTGGTGCAAGTGAATGAACTAATCTTTCCGGTTGATTTCTTTGTTGTGGATATGCAAAATGGGGACAATTGTTCGTCTACTTCATTACTTCTTGAGAGACCATTTATGAAGACTGGCTAAGACGAAGATTGATTGTGATACCGGGACACTCACTATGGAGTTTGACAAAGAGGTTATACGCTTCAATATTTTTGAAGCCATGCGTTATCCAAGTGATATCCATTCCGCATTTTCTGTTGATGTTATTGGTTCGTTAGCACAACAGATGTTTGATTTGCACAACGAAGATGAACTTGAATCTGTGCTACAAAATAGCATAGATATGGACGTCCATGGAATGCCTAACTTGGATGTTGATATTCCCAAAGAGTTTTTTGAAACATGTGGTGCTTTAACGGCATCACAAGAAGTTAGAAGAGGTAATATTTCATATATCTCCTTACCTGTAACTGATGAAGTTCCTTTACCTTCTGTTGTGCAGGCACCTAAATTAGAGCTGAAAACTCTACTAGATCACTTAAAGTACGCTTACTTGGGTGATGGGGAAGAGCTTCCAGTAATTATTGCAAAGAATCTCACAACAATACAGGAAGAACGCCTTCTTCGGGTTCTGAAAGAGCACAAAACGGCTATTGGTTGGACAGTTACTGATATCAAAGGAATTAGTCCATCCATGTGCATGCATCGAATCCTAATGGAAGATGATGTAAATCCAGTACGTGATGCTCAGCGTAGGCTTAACCCCCCAATGATGGAGGTCGTGAAGAAAGAGATCCTCAAATTACTAAGTGTGGGGGTGATTTACCCAATTTCTGACAGCAAATGGGTTAGTCCGGTGCAAGTGGTGCCTAAGAAATCAGGTGTCACTTTTGTTAGAAATCAAGATGATGAACTTATTCCAACAAGAGTTCAAACAGGATGACGAGTGTGCATAGACTACAGAAAGCTCAATTCGGCTACACACAAGGATCACTTTCCTTTGCCTTTCATTGATCAGATGTTAGAGAGGTTAGCGGGACATTCTCATTATTGCTTATTGGATGGTTATTCAGGTTACAATCAAATTGTTATTGCATCGGAGGATCAAGAGAAGACTACCTTTACTTGTCCTTTCAGTACATTTGCATACAGAAGAATGCCATTTGGTCTTTGCGATGCGCCTGCCACTTTTCAAAGATGTATGGTTAGTATATTTTCTGATTACATGGAAAACATCATTGAGGTGTTTATGGACGACTTTAGTGTTTATGGCGATTCATTTGATATTTGTTTAAATAATCTTGAACTTGTGCTTAAAAGATGCATATACACTAATTTGGTTTTAAACTGGGAGAAATGCCACTTTATGGTAAACCATGGAATTGTACTTGGCCACATCGTTTCCTCTCAAGGGCTCGAGGTAGACAAGGCAAAGACAGACTTGATTAGGAACTTACAATACCCCACTTCGGTGAGGGAAATTCGCTCGTTTCTTGGTCATGCATTTTTATAGGAGGTTTATCAAAGATTTCTCCAAAATCTCAATGCCGATGTGCAAATTGTTGCAAAAGGAGGTTTCCTTTAACTTCAACCAGGAGTGCAAGGATGCCTTTAATAAATTGAAGTAATTATTGACTACTGCACCAATTATTAAGTCACCTGACTGGAGTTTGCCGTTCGAGTTAATGTGTGATGCAAGTGATTATGCAGTCGGAGCTGTTTTGGGTCAGAAAGTAGACAAGAGGTCACATGTGATTTATTATGCATCAAGGACCCTAAACGATGCTCAAATCAACTATTCTACTACTGAGAAGGAGTTGTTGGCTATAATATTTGCATTAGAAAAATTTAGAGCTTATTTGGTGGGTACCAATGTGATTGTATATTCTGATCATGCAACACTAAGATACCTATTAAAAAAGAAGGAGGCTAAGCCAAGACTCATACGTTGGATTCTTTTACTGCAAGAATTCAATATGGAAATCAGAGATAAGAAAGGTGTTGAGAATACAGTTGCCGATCATCTTAGTAGACTTGTTGTTTCCGAAGAAGCACTTCCTTTACAAGATCGTTTTCCAGACGAACAACTTTTCTCAATTGAAGAATCAACACCTTGGTATGCTGATATAGTAAACTATTTGGTTACAAGGAAAGTACCTAGTACGATGTCTAACTTTCAAAAGTTAAAGCTTAAGAAAATAGCCAAGCAGTATGTGTGGGATGATCCCTACTTGTGGAAATATGGTGTTGATCAGATTATTCACAGGCGCGTACCTAACTCTGAATTTCAATCTATTTTATCTTTTTTTTTGGTCATTCTTATGCTTGTGGTGGTCACTTTGGTGCAAAACGTACCGCTCTCAAAGTCCTTGAGAGTGGCTTTTATTGGCCTATCCAATTTGAGGATGCATATGCTTTTTGCAAATCTTGTGATAGATGTCAACGAACAAGCAATCTAGGTGCTCGAAATCAAATTCCCCTCAATCCTATTCTCACTGTCGAGATTTTTGATGTGTGGGGCATTGATTTTATGGGTCCTTTTGTTAATTCGAATGGAAAATTTTATATACTTCTTGCTGTGGATTATGTTTCTAAATGGGTGGAAGCAAAAGCCACCCCTACTAATGATTCTCAAGTTGTATGTGAGTTTGTGAAAGAATATATTTTCTCTAGACATGGTACACCAAGAGTGGTTATCAGTGATGGAGGATCGCACTTCAAGAAATCCTTTCATGCTCTCCTCAAGAAGTACAAAATTACACACAAGGTCGGTACGCCATATCACCCACAGACTAGTGGGCAAGCTGAAATTTCAAATCGTGAGATCAAGTCCATCTTGGAGAAAACCGTTAACACCACACGAAAGGATTGGAGTTTTAGACTAAACGATGCATTATGGGCTTATAGAAAAACATACAAGACGCCGATTGGTATGTCTCCGTATCGATTGGTTTATGGAAAAGCTTGCCACCTCCCAGTTGAACTTGAGCATAAGGCTTTATGGGAAGTAAAGATGTGCCACATGGAGTATGACAAAGCGGGGAAACAAAGGCAACTACAAATCAATGAGCTAGAGGAGATACATAACGATTCTTACGAGAGTGCTCGTATATACAAGGAAAAGACTAAGCTTTTCCATGACAAGATGATTTCTCGAAAGAATTTTGTTGTGGGAAAAAAAGTTCTTTTATTTAATTCTCGTCTTCGTTTATTTCCTGGTAACCTAAGGTCCCGATGGATTGGACCTTTTGTTGTTAGTAATGTTTTTACTCATGGTGCAGTTGAGATTACTAGTAGTAAAACCGGGATAACATCCAAGGTCAACGGCCATAGAATGAATCCATATTACGAAAACTTCTCTACTGAGAAGGTGGACACAATTAGACTTCAAGATTTACTCCCTCTGGAGGAGTAGTAAGGAGACTGCCCAGTCGGGATGACGACTTTAAAACAAAGTGCTAATGGGAGGCAACCCATAGGTTTTGTATCTTAAACCATTTTATTTTTGTTTTTATTATTTTCATATCATATTTTCATCCCCATGTTTAATTTTATTGAATCCGGAATCTATCTTAGGGAACACTGTTCCCTTTTGACACTTTGTAGAAAACACTTAGATGAACAACTTTTGTGAAACAGAGTTTTTCCAAATTCATTACCAATTTGCCTAGTTTTTGCGTTTTATCTACTATTACGTCAGAATTCAGAATTTTCGGTTTTACACATTGAGGACAATGTAAATTTTAAGTGTGGGGGAGTATTTTGCATATAGATTTTTCATTTTTTTTTTGCATAAAACCTTCAACTTGTAGAGATTTTAGAGTCACTAGCATACTTCTAGGTATGTTTACATAGAAATTCTGGCCGACATAACTGAATTTGGAAGTGTTAGGGAACTACGTTCGGATTTCTTACGAATTGGAGTGTTAAATAATGGATTTAATCATGCCGGTGATGCAAATGAGGTGCATGAAGAAATGCATTATTAGATTTGCTGATCAATCATTAGCGGAGACTACCCATTTTCATATCAACCGAGGCACCAAACCAGATTTGTTTTTTATAAATGACTAAATAGCTTTCTTTTGAGTGTGTGTCACCGCACGTTAATTCCGGGTAGAATGGTGAGCTACCCAACCTCCCACCAATATAAGCACTACTTTTGATCTCTTGAGTGCTAATTTTGTCAATCATGAGGGTGACGTCTATAGATGAAAACCACCTTCTTGTAGTTTGATTTGCAGTTAGCACCATTCTCTCTCTCTCCAACAACAGATCCATAGAAACACATCATCATCAACAAGTGGAGCGACATCAAAATCTACAAGGAAAGTTGAAGACGTTTGAAGTTTACAAGCAAAAATTCAAGGAAGAGCAAAAAATTCATATCCAATTAAAAGTAACATATAATGAGCGTATTTTTATATACATGTTGAAGACTTATTACAAGAGCAAAGAAAATCAAAAGATGAGAATTATTGAAGTTTATGATACGAAGACATTACAAGTTGTGAAGATCAAAGTGGTAACATACTTCTCACATGGCCATGTTAATTTTATTTCATATTTATTGTTTTAGTTGCAGTCTCTCTTCGAAAAAAAAAAAAACAAAGAGATTTGCATTTAGGTTGTTATTTCATCAATAAGGCCATGTGAAAGAAAAACATATAAAGAAGTTTCAAACAACAAGGAAATTGAGGAAAAGAGTTACAAATTTTCAAAGTTCTGCGAAGTTCAAGAGTTTATCATCAACAGTTGAAGCCGAAGACGAAGACCGAGAAGATGAAGAAGACGAGCTGAAGACTACGTTTCTATTGGATATTGTGAGAGTGGTGCTTTCGTTACTGCCGATCGGATGTGAAGGTGGTAAGTACTATCATCCTTGCTATAGTGGTTGATTTCCTTTCTTAGAGATCATCAGAAAATATTTTTATTTCCCTCGATCTTGTGGGGTCTCCAGAAATAATTCAGAAGGTTTCCTTCCCACCATTCAACGTGTGTAGGATTCTATCTTCATTCCTACCTGCACACATGTGAGACCCATAAAAAAAGCTGTCTTATTGAGTGCAATTATCATAGAATCCTTTTAAGTGAGGCAGAAGTCGAGGTGAAATGCTCATTGATCGCTCTCAAACACGCATTCTCTCATTATGGTGTGGTTATTTCTCACTCAAGATTTAAGAATGAATATTTTCTTTGGTGTTTCTAACTTCTTATTACTAGCATGCAGAAACTCTATGTCCTCATAGCTCTTTGGATGCTTGGGAAGATGGAATGCTTTGAAGTTGGAGTAGGTTTTGTGGGTATACCTCTCGTAAGCCCTCACGAGACTATAACTCGTCCACTAGGGACACCTAGGGGTTTAAAGGCTTGTTGCACATGCTAAGTGTAACCGTATCCTCGGCGAAATGTAGTTGTTGTATTTTGTTTTAAGTTAGGTAGTTTGCTCAAGGACTAGCAAAAGCCAAGTGTGGGGGAATTTGATAAGTGCATATTTTACATATATTTAGTGTCAATTCCATGCTAGTAATTATTTATATTCTTGTAAATTATTGTATATTACGCTTGTTTTCTCTTATTTTATGTTTTATTAGGTGAATCATCCAAAAGAAGTGAATTGGCACTTAATTGTGCAATAAAAGAAGCTAGCTACAAATGGAGAATGGCCAAAGACCAATGGAACTTGTTCAAGTACAAGATTTCTACTTTTCATCTTGAAGATGACGAAAAGATAAAGCCAACGACGAAAGGATGAAGTAATTCCGAGTTCGCATGAAGAAGTTATGAGAAAAACAAGAACTCAGAACACAAAAGGGAAAAATGGTTGTTTCCGGGACAGGTGCTACTGGCACCCCTTATGCGTTAAGGGGTATCCATTCTACTAAGGGACAATCAACTTTCAAAGGAATTACTAATGGCAGTCCGGCATTTTACAAGGGGTAAAGCTGGAATTTAAATATTGTTAAAAGAAGACGTTGTTTCACTCAGGGCTGCCATATCCATCTTTGTTATTCAAAACTAGAAATCCCGCATGCAGTTTCTTCTGCATGGATATCTGTTACAGTGTTGCTCGAGATGCTACGATTGGCAGTGATGAGGAGGGTTCGGTGATTGATGGAAGACGAGTAGAGAAGAAGACCTCAAGCCTGGCAGTGAAAGTTGCTGCCATTGTTGGTCCGTAGTCATTGGTGATGGATTTAAGTTTTGTCTACTTTGAAGAAAAGCAGTGGTGCTGCTACCGTTGGCAGTAATGAGGAGACGGCGCGATTCTGAGTTGCTGCCGTTGTTGACTGTTAGAACCAGTAACGGAGCTGGTCGTCTGTGATAGTTAAGAAGAACTCGATGGTGTTGATGGAGCTCGAGAGATACTGGGGTTTTTAAGATTGGTACCATTAAGGTAGTGATCATGATGATCAGGCAATGGATTTAATGTCGTGACTATGCCATGGATAGGTGGTTTGCGGCTGACTACTGGTGATGCTGGCAGTGACGAGGAAGAAGTGTTGAGTTCGAGTTTAGGTTGATCTGGTGATGCTGGCAGTGACGAGGAAGAAGTGTTGAGTTCGACTAGAACTTACTTTGAACTCAATTGTTCACAGAAAACTTGCAGAAACCTTCAACACATTAATAATCCTTGATCATCATTGATCCCACACAATTCTCAGCTTCCCTCATACAGATCAATCCATCTCCCTCTTTGTTGCCGAATTGACTCTGGAACGACCATTGACTTGGTTTAGGCCTGAGTCCTACAGATTGATCTCTCGAATCGAAGCACTCCCTTTTCAGTACATCTGTGTGAGGTTGAACAATTTGCTAGGTTGAGGAGTCTCGTCAACACGACCGTATCTTCAATTTCCTAAAAAACCAGCAAATCTATTTTCCCCATCTACTTCACCTCACAATAATCTTAATTGACTAGTGAAAGAAGATATTGCGGTTTACAAACTGTTAGAGCATTGCTCGGTCGAACTTGCATGCGTTGCTATCTCAAGCATGTTTTTCAATATTAGTGATCAAAACTATATGTCTTGATTTCTAGTTTACTTATGACTAAGTCTCGGTCTAGGATAGTCAAGTGTAGTTGAAGCTCCAGACTCCATGGCGATCATCTTACGAAGACGAAGAACTACTCGAGGAACCGGTGGAACTTCATCCGACTAAAAGGTATGTGGAGACTTGAACTTATCTATCACTCAAAAGTCTATTCTATCTCCTACTCTTGAGACAAAGTCGTTTAAGTATGATAGTTTTCATACATACACATTTTCTATTTCGAGACGAGCTTACTCACCTATCTTTTTCTCGAAATATGTGTTGGTAAGCTTTCGCTTTAACCATTTTCATCTTTACCCGTGACGAAAGTCATGATGACGTTTTAATCTTGAAAATAGCTTTGATGACGATAGTCGTGAATAATCATTGTTTAAACATTATAGAAGAATGTTTCACTGATTGAAATGTAGAGTTGAGATTACCATCTATGGATATAAGCATATATAGTGTATTCGAACATTAGTGTATAAATCCATGTACCGGAAGCCAAGTGCGTGCATATGTGTGCATGCGGTATTGGTGAAGGAAACAGGTTGAGTACGCGTACCTGTACGCATAACCACGGAAGTTTTCATACCGAAAATTTCTGCTGGAGTTTATAAGTTTGCAAACTAGTAAACCAGTCACCTTAGGTACGCGTACCCATGGAAGTTTTCGAACCGATAATTTCTGCAGAGTTTGTAAACTCAAATCCGGTAGCTAAGGTACGCATACCCGTACGCATACTCAAGCTGGTGATATCTCAAAACGGTAGTTCATGAACTTAAAACAATAAATTATAAGGAATGTAATCTTTGCAAACCGTGGATATATTGTTCATGAATTAATTCAAGTGGATCAAACCGATTTTGTTTCAATTGTGTCTATGAATAAATACCTAAGCAATTGAACAACTCTTCAACTAGTTATTATGAGTCATTTGAACTAGTTATGAGAAAGATGAATACGGTTAATATGAAAGTGCTCATATGGATAACCATTGGTTAACTATTTGTGAACCAACTAAGTGTACACGTTGGTACGATTACTCAAACCTAAATGAATGCATTTCATTTGTGTGTGTGACAAGCTAAGTTTCGATCTAACGGTTGAAACATATTAGCTTGGTTGAATCAGGTTTTTCATCGAACGATGAATATTTAATACTTTGTTACCAAGGTAACTTTGATTGCAAACCCTGATTTGAAAATTATATAAAGGAGACATCTAGCATCTGGAAAAACTAATCCCCACACCTCCTGTGTGATACTAGTAGGTTTGTTAGAGTCGATTCTCCTTTAACCTTAGGTTTCTTCTCGAGACCCTGTAGGTTAAGGACTGAAAGACTTCATTGGGATTGTGAAGCCAGACGAAACTAATTTTCTTGTAGTTGAGCGATCTGATCTTGTCATTTTCTCTCGTACGAGTTCAATTGAATAATTGGATTGATATTATATCGCCGATAGAGCAAGATAAAAAGAAATCACAAACATCTTCGTCTCATCGTTTGTGATTGCAAAATATCTAGTTTCCCTACCATACGATTTAGACTAGTGTGAGGTGATTGATAATACTAGGCTGTTCTTCGGGAATATAAGACTGGTTTATCAATTAGTTCCTGTTCATCTTAATTTATCAAAAGATGGAACAAAAACTCTTGGGTATTTATGTGGGAGACAAATTTATCCAATTCTATAGACTTTTCTGTGTGAGACAGATTTGTCTATCAAGTCTTCGACTTTGGGTCGTAGCAACTCTTAGTTGTGGGTGAGATCAGCTAAGGGAATCAAGTGCGTAGTATCCTGCTGGGATCAGAGACGTAAGGAGCGCAACTGTACCTTGAATCAGTGTGAGATTGATTAGGGTTCAACTACAATCCAGACCGAAGTTAGTTTGTAGTAGGCTAGTGTCTTCAACGGATTAATACAGTGTGGTGTTCAATATGTACTAGGTCCTGGGGTTTTTATGCATTTGCGGTTTCCTCGTTAACAAAATTTCTAGTGTCTGTGTTATTTCTATTTCACATTATATTTTGTTATATAATTGAAATATCACAGGTTGTGCGTTGTATCGATCAATTGTGAAATCCAACCTTTGGTTGTTGATTGGAAATTGATTGATCCTTGAATATTGGTCTTTGGTACCATCCAAGTTTTTATCCTTGTATTTGATAAAGAGTCGCAGATTTCTATTTGCTTGAGTAAAGATCAAATCAAGAGATTGAGATATTAACTCATCGATATACTTTTCTCTAGATTGAGTCTGACTGTCTAGTTGATTCTCTCGAAAGTATCTTGGAGTTAGTCCATACATATTTCTAATCGAAATATTGGGTGAGGTTGTTAGACCCCCGCTTTTTCAATTGGTATCAGAGCAGGAAAACAAGTTCAAGACCTCAAAAGTCTGTGTTTGTAGCGATCTGACTCTATGGAAAAGAGTATTATCTCTGATAAATGCGTCACCAGAAATAAATACTCTGTTTCTAATAGGTCTATCAAAACAGAAAGATCCCTCAATCTATGTTATAGACGAACCTAGTGTTCAAACGAAACAGACTAACACTGACATGTGTGTTTCTAATGAATCTGACTCTGTTATTCAAGAGGAAACAACTAAAAAGAGTAAACTAATTCTAAACCTTGTTAGAATTCAAGAAGATAGATTCAAATAGTTAAAAAGACATGTCAATGTTCTTCTTGGTGTAGTAAAATACTGTAGCTCCAGTGAAAAGGCTCCTTATAAAGAAAAACCTGAAGTTCGACCAACTCATATCTTACTTGAGGCAAAGCTTAAAAAGGATTCCTTAGATGTTGAACATCTCTTGAGAAGACTCTCCATTCAAGGATGTTCGGAAAAGTCTACTATACCATCTACTTATATTCAAACTGAAAGAGATCCAGTTTCAGAAGTAATTTCAGATTCTCTTCCAACTCAAACTATTGTGGAGGGGATTCACACATCTGTTGGAAGAAAGACATCCCCAAACGATAATGTTAGGTCTGAGATATTTAATCACTCACATGATCAGAAAGTGTGTCTGTTTTGTGATTCAAAATGGCACATTGTGCAAAAAAGGAAATCCAAGTTGAAAAACAAATCTTTGATTCAACTTCAACACACCTTAGATTTAATTCTTAAAGGTGTAGCTGACATTCATATGTCTAAACCAATTGGTTTTAGTTCACATCCTGTGTTCCCTACCAGGAAGGTCAGTTCGATGAGTTCCTCAAATGCACAAAAGCATTATAGACCCGTTAGCAAATGTCGTCCAAGAAGAACTACTGTTCTCTCTCCTATCAGAATTGGAGATAATCAAATTCTGATGTGAATCATTTATCAAGTGAAGAATGCAGATATGAACGGATGGATGACAACCTAATATTGATTATTGATGGATATAAGGAAATCGTCAACAAACTGTGTACTCCATCTAGATAACACTCTTCCGGTAAAAATCCTTTCTATGTGTCATATTATGATGATAGTAAATTTTAAGATAATTTTTCACATCATAAGAGTCTTCCTCCTAAGTACAAAAGAAAGGGGTTTAACCAAAAACAATATTCATTTGATGAGCTTAAAGCTCATACTTTTGCAAATTGATCACAAGGTTGAAATCTCTCACACAAAAATCCTGGTTGAGAGATATGCTCAGGTATACTTGCGTCGTAGTATTCTTGGATTCTCAAGCTATTTTCTTATCGTTCTTAGCATGAGTATCTTTTGAAAAAAATACTTGTATAAGTATTTGTATTTTTATTTGATGTGTCATTGTTTTTTTTTTCTTTTTGGTTAAACAAAGTGTTACTCATGTACTCTAAAACTGCTTCTCTATGAGACATATATTTTTAGAGTCATTAAGATTACTTTAATTTGCAAGAGTCTTCACAAGGTTGTGTGCGTATGAATTTTGTACTTCTTCTGGGTCGAGATTGATCTCGTACATGTTTACCCGTGTAACTGGCACGAGTCAATTAAGGAAACCCTAAATTTCCTTCCCTAAGAAACCTTTTAAGTACTCAACCTATTGAGTTACGTAAGTCACGTACGTATACTCTAGGTTATTCTATGGGTTATCAAGAATGTCATCTTCTTCATCTCACTATGGTGATTTTGTAAAGGGATTTCTTGAGAAAGGTTTTGGTTTTGAATCAAAAGGGATGAGGAAAAGAACTCTTGTAGAAGATGGTGCATCTAATGCCTCATGTGCCTACTCACACCAAGATGTTGAGAATGAGGATATGGTCTCTGGTGAAGTGGTTCATTACTTTCTTAAGTATTTTGAGGAAGCAAAACTGCAACTTGTTGATACAATGAAGGATCTCGATGTGGTTAGAATTGAGTTGAAAAATGTTACTTCTGACCTTGGTCTCATAAAGTCACATGCTAAAGAACTTCTGAATAAGGATATCTTCTCCGAAGACGCAGTTGATATTTTGAATCACAAGCTTGAAGGCCTCGAACCCCGTGAAGCTCGTAAACATGAACTTTGGTTTTAGCTTGTGATCGGGTTCTAGTAGATGTTTTTTTTCTTTTATTTCTTACTTAGTAAATCTTCTTATGGGAATTCTATTCTTGTTTTTTTCTAGAAGAATAACTAGAGTTTGGAATAGCCATTATTGTGAGTACACATAGCTATGTCCAACGTTTTCATCTTCTTGTTTTTAGGTTTATTTATTTAAATTCTAAAAAATTATGTTGGAAGATGATGATTGCAGTATTAATCTTTATGGTTTTATATATTGCAATATGCTATGGGATATGTGTGTTTGCATCCGTGAACTATTATTGTCCCATACGATGTCAAAAGTTATCTCGTCTATATGTCGATATGCATGTATTGATACAAGAATGAATGAACTTTAAACAAACAAAAGTTAATCCTATTATGTCAATTCTTCGATGGAAGATAGGTTAAAATCTTTTGTTTACAAGGATTATGTCTATTGTATATCGTTATGCAAATAGTGATGGAAAATATAATGAATCCTTGTATATTCCGCAGTATTGATCTTCCCTGATCCATATTTTATGTATATACTGTGAGGCTCCATAAGTCTTCTTGTGTGAGCATTTCCAACTAAACTAATCATAGATTTGTTTGTGATTATTTTGGTTGTGTATTCCGATTAGATTAATCATGGGTTCTCTTGTGGTTAATTTGATTGAGAATTTTTGGTTAACAAAAATCATTTTTTGGTTTTTGGTGTCCAAAGAAATCCTTCTTTTCTTGTAAAAGTAAGGTCGCTCTTTTTGTTATTTCGGGAATGACATCAAATGGGGGAGAGTTCTTTTGAACTTGCGCTTAATTTCCATATCTTTGTGGGGAGTGCGGTTATGGAATATTTGAGGAGTTATCTTGTATCTTTATAAACTCCGTGATGAATGCATTTAGCTTCGGCTTTATGATTTCATCAAAAAAAAGTTGATATGTACTTTTCTTTGGTCTTGAAGTGTCTCCATGAGAATTTCATTAGGATCCCTTTTTCGTACCTTTGCCAATTTTTTTGACAAAAAGGGGGAAAATTAATATGTAGTTAACCCTACAAATACATATGGTTTACGTGTTTTACGGATCATTATGTAAGTGGGAGTGGTTTTCGTGTTCAGATGAAGTATTGCCTAAGGGGGAGTGATAATATCACCATAGTATTGTTGTCGAAGTTGTGATATGAGAACTTTGATATTGTGTAATAACACTATGACACTGTATAACAATGATCGAGAGCTTTTGTTTTCTCATTGTTATGGCTACGGAACTTCAACAACGATGATGCTAAACTTACAACCTTTGGAATCATTGGAGTACTTGGAATTGACGAAGATTTCGAGTAATGTTGAAGCACCAAGGAGATCAAGCATGTGGACGAGAAGCTACAAAGTTTTTATCTATTTTGTAATCCATATGTATTGATAGTTTTGCCACTAAAATTGACAAAGGAGGAGATTGTTAGAGTGTTTCTCGGTCGAACTCGCATGCGTTGCTATCTCAAGCATGTTTTCAATATTAGTGATCAAAACTATATGTATTGATTTCTAGTTTACTTATGACTAAGTCTCGGTCTAGGATAGCCAAGTTTAGTTGAAGCTCCAGACTCCATGGCGATCATCTTACGAAGACGAATAACTACTCGAAGAACCATTGAAACTTCATCCGACTAAAAGGTATGTGGAGACTTGAACTTATCTATCACTCAAAAGTCTATTCTATCTCCTACTCTTGAGATAAAGTCGTTTAAGTATGATAGTTTTCATACATACACATTTGCTATTCCGACCCGAGTTTATTCGCCTATCTTTTTCTCGAAATATGTGTTGGTAAGCTTTCGCTTTAACCATTTTCATCTTTACCCGTGACGAAAGTCATAATGACGTTTCAATCTTGAAAATAGCTTTGATGACGATAGTCGTGAATAACGATTGTTATAACATTATAGAAGAAGTTTCAATGATTGAAATGTAGAGTTGAGATTACCATCTATGGATATAAGCATATATAGTGTGTTCGAACATTAGTGTATAAATCCATGTACCGGAAGCCAAGTGCATGCATATGAGTGCATGCGGTATTGGTTAAGGAGACAAGTTGAGTGCGTGTACCCGTACGCGTACCCACGGAAGTTTTCATACCAAAAATTTCTACTGGAGTTTTTAAGTTTGCAAACTAGTAAACCAGTCAACTTAGGTACGCGTACCCGCATGGAAGTTTTCGATTCGACAATTTATGCTGAGTTTGTAAACTCAAATTCGGTATCTAAAGTACGCATACCCGTACGCTTACTCAAACTGGTGATATCTCAAATCGGTAGTTCATGAACTTAAAACAATAAATTATAAGGAATGCAATCTTTGCAAACCGTGTATATATTGTTCATGAATTGATTCAAGTAAATCAAACCGATTTTGTTTCAATTGTGTCTATGAATAAATACCTAAGCAATTGAACAACTCTTCAACTAATTCTTATGAGTCATTTGAACTAGTTATGAGAAAGATGAATACGGTTAAATCAAAGTGCTCATATGGCTAACCATTGGTTAACTATTTGTGAACCAACTAAGTGTACACGTTTAGGTACGATTACTCAAACCTAAATGAATGCATTTTATTTGTGTGTGTGACAAGCTAAGTTTCGATCTAACGGTTGAAAGATATTAGCTTGGTTGAATCAGGTTTTTCATCTAATGGTGAATATTGAATGCTTTGTTACCAAGGTAACTGATAAAAGATTTAATGGGGGTTGTAGTAGTAGTGGTAAGGATGGTTCGAACTCTAATACTTGTGAAGGTGAAGGATTTTTAGATTTATAAAAATTATATACAAAAATATTGACAAATTGGTAGAGAGGTACTGAGACTAATGATTGGGACAATCTTCATAACATAGGGCTCAATGATTTATTCTCAACAATAATCGCTCAAAACATATATGGACTCTTATTTTGCCAAAGTAGATTCTCAAAACATTGATTGTAAATGTTAAGCATGGAACATCAAATCACCTAAGCTAAGCATGACCCATCTAATCAAATAACACCCAATTTAATCAAATCATATTTCAATTAATTTTTAATGCAAAAGTCTTAAAAAGAATTAATAAAATTACCCATGTATGAAGCTCGGCCTCCTACGTCGTCCCATAGTAAAAATGCTCTCAAAATAATTTATTATGGCTCAAAAATGGTTTACAAATGATGAGAATATGAGAAATACAATAAAACCAGAGAACTACGACCCTCAGTGACAAAATAAGACTGCTACAGATATGTCGCAAACGCTGTGGCAAATAAGACTGCCTGATGTACGACCCACAGCTGTTGGTCGTTATTACTGTAGAAAAACGACTGCTGTTGCAGGTCCGTTCTTCGTGTTCTTGGTGTTCTTCATCAGCATCAGCAGCAGCAACAGCAACAGCAACAGAGTTTCATCAACTCTTGATTTCTGCTTCTCTGGACCTCCTCTCGACCCCAAACTCTCGACACCCCTCTATGCTAACCCAAGAGTTATATTTATACACCTTTGGACCAAGAATAACTTCTCATTAATCCAAAAAATCTTCCCATTACTCGGCAGTGAATGAAAATATTCCCGATATCCTTTTTTCTTTAATTCTCTGATTTGTTACGGATTGTTCCCTTTTCTATCTCTTCACGCGTCATCCTTGAGTTGTAGGGATTGTTTCCAGCCAATATAATCAACCCATGCACGTCTCTTCCATCCAAGAATTCCAAGAATATAATATTTTTCCTATTTTAGAATATCTTCCCTGATTTGATTACCACCGGTTATCTAACCAATTTTGACCGAATCCAACACACATACCAGCTCTATCTAGGCCCTAGGAACAAACCCATTTAATTTGGGCCGTTGAATCTCACTGGAATACCTTCAAATCCTCAACCCTAGTCACGGCAGTTCAAGAACAATTTTTCCCGCCAAAATTTGAATTTCAAAAGGTTGAAGATGATATGCCCCCTATCCTGGACTAGGGTGCGAATAACAGATGCCATGGGGATGACCTGGGGGTGCCCCTTAGTAATTAGGTTACCCCTTATCCAAAAGCGAGAGTCCGAATAACACTTGTCCTCCGGGTGCCAAAATCAACTTTTCGAGCCGAATTTTCCAAAAATGTTTATTTCTTAAAAATACATAAAAACACAATATTAGTACAAAAATAGAGTTCCAACAATACAGACATTGAGGACAAATTAGACACAAAAATGTGTCTATCAGTAACTTAGATTGCCACCCCTGATTTGAAAACTATATAAAGGACACATCTAGCATCTGGAAAAACTAATCCCCACACCTCCTGTATGATACTAGTTGGTTTGCTAGAGTCGATTCTCCTTTAACCTTAGATTTCTTTTCGAGACCCTGTAGGTTAACGACTGAAAGACATCATTGGGATTGTGAAGCCAGACGAAACTACTTTTCTAATAGTTAAGCGATCTGATCTTTCAATTTTCTATCATACGAGTTCAATTGAATAATTGGCTTGATATTATATCTCCGATAGGGAAAGATAAAATGAAATCACAAACATCTTCGTCTCATCGATTGTGATTCCACAATATCTAGTTTCGCTACCATACGATTTAGATTATTGTGAGGTGATTGATAATACTAGGCTGTTCTTCGGGAATATAAGACCGGTTTATCAATTAGTTCCTGTTCATCTTGATTTGTCAAAAGACGGGACAAAAACTCTTGGGTATTACAGATTTATTCAATTCTATATACTTTTCTGTGTGAGACAGATTTGTCTATCAAGTCTTCGACTTTGGGTCATAGCAACTCTTAGTTGTGGGTGAGATCAGCTAAGGGAATCAAGTGCGTAGTATTCTGCTGGGATCAGAGACATAAGGAGCACAGCTGTACCTTGAATCAATGTGATATTGATTAGGGTTCAACTACAGTCCAGACCGAAGTTAGTTTGTAGTACGCTAGTGTCTGTAGCGGCTTAATACAGTGTGGTGTTCAATCTGGACTAGGTCCGGGGGTTTTTCTTCATTTGCGGTTTCCTCGTTAACAAAATAACTGGTGTCTGTGTTATTTCTATTCTGCATTATACTTTTTTATACAATTGAAATATCACAGGTTGTGCGTTGTATCGATCAATTGTGAAATCCAACCTTTGGTTGTTGATTGAAAATTGATTGATCCTTGGATATTGGTCTTTGGTACCATCCAAGTTTTTATCCTTGTATTTGATAAAGACTCGCATTTCTATTTGCTTGAGTAAAGATCAAATCAAGATATTGAGGTATTAACTCCTCGATATACTTTTCTCTAGATTGAGGCTGACTGTCTAGTTGATTCTCTAGAAAGTATCTTGGAGTTAGTCCATACAGATTGCTAATCGAAATATTGGGTGAGGTTATTAGACCTCCGCTTTTTCACAAACGATGAGACGAAGATATTTGTGACTTTTTTTATATCTTGCCTATCGGAGAATTCAATCTCAAGCCAATCTTATGATTGTACTTAGTACGATAGAAACAACAAGATCAGATCACACAACTACAATAAAAGTAGTATCGGTATGGCTTCACAATCCTAATGAAGTCTTCAAGTCGTTAACCTACAAGGTCTCGGTAGAGACCTAAGGTTAAAGGGGAATCGACTCTAGCTAATACAACTAGTATCACATATGAGGTGTGGGGATTAGGTTTCCCAGTTTCTAGAGTTAGTCTTTATATAGTCTTTCAAATCAGGGTTTGCAATCAATGTTAGCTTAGTAACAAAGCATTCAATATTCACCGTTATATGAAAACCTGATTAGATTCAAGCTAATATCTTTCAACCGTTAGATCGAAACTTATCTTGTTACTCATAAATGAAATGCAATTTCATTTAGGTTTTTGTAACCTTACCGAAACATGTACATCTAGTTAGTTCAACAGTAGCTAACCAAATGGTTAGCCATATGACCACTTTCATATCAACCATATTCTTCTTTACCATAATAGTTCAAGTGACTCAAATGAACAAGTTAGAGAGTTGTGCAATTTCTTAGATCTTATAGAAGTATACAAGACACAGTCGAAGCAAAAACGATTTGATTCACTCGAATCGATTCATGAACTTTATAGCCACGGTTTGCAAACTTTCATTCCTTAGTTTATATAAGTTTAAGTTCATGAATAATCGTTTTTAGAAAATAACCGAATTAAGTACGCGGACTGGGTACACGGACTTAAGTACCCAGAATAAGTTTGTTTTCAGTTTACAAACTCCAGCGGAAATTCTCGGGATGAGAACTTCCGACAGTACGCGGACTCTTGTTCTGGTTTTCCTGAGCAGCAAAGTACACATACTTTGGTTCAAGGAATAAGGACTTATACACGTATGAGTTACCACAGAGTGTTTATATCCAACCATGGTTATATAATCTAAACTCTCATTTCAATCATTGAAATATTCTTAAAGGACGTTATATAGTTGTTGTTCACATACTATTTTTTGTCAAAGTAATTTTCAAGTAATTTAAACTTAATATGATTTTCGCCACTAGTAAAGATGAAGTTGGGCAAAGCGAAAGCTTACCAACACATATTTCGAGAAATAGATAAGCGAGATAAACTCGGGTCGAAATAGAAAATATGTATAATCAAAGTCTATATAGCAAAACGACTTTTGTCTCAAGATAGGAGATAGAGTAGATAAACTTTTTGAGTGATAGATAAGTTCAAGTCTCCACATACCTTTTAGTCGATGAAGTTCCACCAGTTCCTTGAGTAGTTCTTCGTCTTTGTATGATGATCGCCATGGAGTCTTGAGCTCAACTACACTTTCTATCCTAGTCCGAGACTTATCTATAAGTAGACTAGAAATCAATACTTATAGTTTTGATCACTAACATTGAAAAACATGCTTGAGATAGAAATACATGCGATCTCGACCGAGCAGTTCTCTAACAACAATTGGAACAAAATCGGATTGATTCAAAAGAATCAGTTCATGAACATTTTAGCCACGGTTTGCAAAGATTGCATTCCTTAATATATAAATATATTTTTTCAGGAGTATGAAATCATACTTAACTGATTTTAGAACTTGAACCACATAATTTTGCAATAGGGTACGCAAACTTAAGTTCCGGACATTGGTCACAAGCCGACAGTTTGCAAACGGGTACACAAATGTTAGCTCCGGACCGAACTCAGTTGAAACCGTTTGCAAACGGGTACGCAAACTTGGTTCCCGGATTTCAACAGTTAAATCAGTTTGCGAACGGGTATGCAAACTTAAGTACCCTGATTTAAACGGTTGAATAAGTTTGCGAACGGGTATGCAAACTTAACTTCCGGTCCCGAATTCCAACAAAACAGTTCGCACACTTAATACACAAACCATAATGTATCTAGACATGGATTTTAACTCTTAGCTCCCATTTCAATCATTGAAACATTCTTAGAAGATGACAATAGCTCTCTCACACAATATTATCTTATAAGCAATTTTCAAGTGGTCGAATGATCAATACGAAACATTACGAGTTTACATTAAATGACTATCTCACACAAATCATGTAAGATGTTACCAGGTGATTTTCACATGATCACTTTCGTCAAGAATAATGATGAATGTAGTTAAAACAAAAATATTTCCATTACATATTTCGAGAAAGATATAAGCGATTTAAACTCAGCTCGAAATATCAAATAATGTAAAGTCTATATAGTTATAAGACTTTGTCTCAATAGCAGATAAAATAAAATAAACTTCTAAGTGGTATATGAGTTCAAGTCTCCACATACCTTTTGTTGATGAAGTTCCACAAGCTCCCCTTAGTAGTTTTTTGTCTTCAATCGATAAATGTCGTGAAGTTCTAAAGCTCAACTACACATTCTATCATAATTCAAGACATAGCTATAAGTAGACTAAAATCAATACTCATAGTTCTGACAACTAAACTTGAAAAACAAGCTTGAGATAGAAACACTTTCGAGTTAGACCTAGCAGTGCTTTAACAAGAATATAGTTGGCTTCTTTTATTTTTTGAACCTGTCTCTTTTAATCCTTGTTTATTTCTTTAATAAAGTATTTTTTATGTCATGTATCGTGTCTATTGTGAATACTAAACGGAAAAATACTTAATAGTCTATGCCAATATTATTTTTTTATACAATATTATTGTGGTATAAATTAGAATCTTATTCTCGATAACTTCTTTTTTGGTAAATGTACTTTTTGTTGTTTCTCACGACGTACTTTTTGTGACAAGGGTGCCTCCTTTAAACAAAAAATTCCTTCAGTTGCATTTGTAAGAGGATCACAATCTTTAGCACAGAAATAAGGTTTTGTGGAGCTTTAGGGACATGTAGATTGTTGTGTTAGGTAAAATTATGAGAAGGTGCAGAAAGAATGGAACCACCAGTACTCATAATGGACATACCTTCACCATTAGCAGTTGCAATCATATCAACACCAGAATAATAAGTAGATGTATCAAACACACTAGGATAAGAAGTGGGTTGATTATGGCACCAGAATCCATGTATCATGGATTTTCTCCAAGGATGTTTTCACATGCCAACATTGCTTGAAGATTTTTAGAAGTTGACTGCCTTGATAAGAAAAATTCATCTTATTCCATCATTATGTAGCATCATGACCATACTTACAGCAAATTTGACAGGTTGGATTGTAACCAAATTGCAAATATGGTGGTGGTCCAACTGAAGTAGAAACAACAGCAGAAAGAATTTGTTGCAGTATAAGGCCGTGTATGAAGAAAACTAGCACCGGATCCTCTACCATAATGAAATTGAGATCGACCTCCTATGACATAATTTGAAGTATAGCCACGACCTCTTCTAACAAAAAGTTTAAAATTATGCACTTGTGCAGTAAAAGCCCCATTATGAGATTCAATAACATGTGTTCTATTTCTATCACTCACAAATTCACTCAAAAAGATTATTATGCAACTCCACACTAGTGGCTGGAGGATAGCGATGCCTCATCGTTGTAACAAACGAAATGGAGTCATAATTCAAAGCAGCCAAAGTTTTAGCCACAATATATTTATCAAAAATCATATCACCAAAAGCAGCTAATTGATCAGATAGTATTTTTATCTCATTTATGAAAGAAGGTTTGGATTTGTCACCTTGTTTTATGGAAAATAAATGCCTACGTAACTGGAGAGTGGGTAGCAGAAATCTTGCAAACATTTCTTTAATGTTCTTCCATAGCTCATGAAAAGTTGTATATCTGGAGAAGTAAGGAATCACAGAGTCTGAATTCTTCGAATTAATCTACATAGTGATAATAACATCTTCATCAATCCAATCAAGATATAGAGTTTTATCAATTCTATTCATTTGATTATGAGGATTGGTATATCGATATGCATATTCATAAGAGACATCAAGAAACTTCATGAGACGATATTTTTTAATCACGGGAAGCATCAAATTCTTTCAGGTCATGAAGTTATCTTCCTTTAACTTCAAAAAACAAAGTTGACATGGTTAACTGATTTAGATGTTGGTCTCTAAATAATGTCTTCGAGCATCTTTTATTAATTATCTTTCTCATAGATGCTTGCCTCATTAAAATCTTGACAGGAAAACCTAGAAGGAGAAAAAACTGAGAGAAAGGAAAAAGAGTAGAACTGTAGAGAAACTAAAAAAAGAAGTTGGACACGCATATGTTGCCTCGTTAAAATATTGTGAATAAAAACTCAGTGAGAAAAAAAACCTTGACTTAAGAAAAAGAGTACAACCCGTAATGTCCAAGATATCGAATATCCACCCTCTAGAAATAAAATATCCATGTTGGCCGGCTTGATAATACAGTTCCACAAGCAGCTAATCAACAACCGTCTTTAACTTAAAAAAATTGATGTCGAGAATGGATACCTTTATGTTTCCATCACTTGATCTCAAGTTGAATTGTCTACGTCCAATTTTTGGCGGTTGATTTTTTGTATTTAACATATCTTTTATTCTTCTTAAATCTGTTTTAAACAATAATAGATGATCATTGTTGCTGTTGCAAAAATATTGTTGTATCATCTAACAAGTTGGAAAATGAAAACTGATTATTTGTAGTCCATTATTTACGAGACCTTGGATAAAACCTCAAAATAAAGATCATATGTTACGGGTAACACAAAAATCAATACATAATATCTTTGGACCAATTCCTCCATATTAGTGCTAATTAAGTTTGGTAAACAAATTCACTGCCAAACAGTTTCAAGTATAAGATACAAAGTTATATATGAAATCAAGCACAAAAACTACTTGTAATTAGTACGTATTACAAACCAGAGAGAGTGTTATCTCCTTCTAATTAGTAGATTTTTATTACACAAGTTTTTGTTAGGAGGTTATGTACTTGTCCATGTAAATATGTCAGAACTTTTTCCAAAGTTGACAAGATAATTGACCATTATAATGCTTAATAAGTTTGGGACAC
Source organism: Papaver somniferum (assembly GCF_003573695.1). NCBI lineage: Eukaryota > Viridiplantae > Streptophyta > Magnoliopsida > Ranunculales > Papaveraceae > Papaver > Papaver somniferum. The sequence continues at coordinate 79,573,807 of NC_039359.1, read as the reverse complement.
GGTTACAAGATATTTTATCTTGAATTCTTTTAAGAAGCAAATATCACTTGTGATAACCTTTTAGAAGTTTACACGAACGTTATCCTTGCTAACAAACAATTACGTCAAACTATGACATGTAAATTAAACAGGAAAATAATAGTTTCCATTAAAATCCATCTACCGACAGGATACACAATAATTACCAAAGTCTTTTATATTTTCAAGTCATTGACGACTAATATGTTTTAATAAATTCCAAGTTTACATAAAAACTACATGAAACGAGTGTTGATGTGTAATAAGGAACCTCATTTTTCTCGTCACACTTTCATGTGAACAAAGCATCAGAATTGTAACCTTCCGGGTTTACAATATATAAGTATTAATTTGAGGTCAAAAAGTGTATATTGGTGAGGGAACAACTAAATATATTATCCAATCATAAACATTGGCGATACTTCACTATGTTCAGAGTGAAAAATGATACCATAATCATATTTGATGTCTTCAGTATCTACTCTGAATACATTTCGATAATAACTACAATCTTACATGCGTATAAGAATTTTCTCAAATACTGACACCAGATCCTCTTACAGACACACTTCTCTTCAGGAGATTTATATGGCTCAGGAAATTAAGACGTAGTTCATTGCATCAAGAACACTATAAATAGCCTCCTAAAAGGCACTATTTTGATTGATGTGATTGGTTTTCTTTATCAAGGAATATATATTTTTAGCCAACAATCAATTTAGATGTATTATATACGACTCACTTGTTACAAAATTATGGCATGCCCTGTAGGGAATAATTATTTCCAAAATACATGGAAACACATATGGGATTTGGTTATTCTTTTTTTTTTTAAGAATAAAGTTCTTCAAGTATATCATAGTTACATGAATAACTTCTCCGCCTCAAACTGAATGGTGCTAGCTATAATTAAGATGAGATTAATTCACGACGTTCTTATAACGACTGGTTCCTCCCCCTAACATGGGGAAGTCTCACCATTGTATTAAAATTGTATTCATGTAAACTCTTTCATGAATGCGTAACCTTGGATCCAAGTAGGTCATCCAAAAACTTTTTTCCCCGGATAATATTACAATAAATATTTATAATTCACCCACGCTCTTATATGTTATTGAAAATTAACAGTGTATACTTTATCAATGTGCACCCTTATTAGTATTTATTATAGACGATAGTTACACCCTCCTGTATTTGTACGTCTACCAAAATTTGAACGAGAAATTCCGTTCGATTGGTACTGACAAATAAATATGCCAGAATTTTTTATTACTGTAAAAGCTTCAGTGCTCTTGTAGCAAAGATGATGACATATGTATTGAGTTTAAACTCTAGGTTCTTTTGCAAGAAGAAATTAATTTGGCATTTTATTTTTAAAACTACCATTTAACAAAACTAATTTCCAACTATGTTGTGCTATTAAAGTATACCAATACTTATACAAGTACTATGATTATGTCTTTCACACCATACTCCACTTGTGTCTCCATATTCTTTGAAATACGAGATAGTTTAAGAAATGAGTTTATTCAAATCTTGCAAGCACAAAAATGCATCAACTCAACCAATTATATGGACTTCATAAATAAATAAATATCATATTGATCCATTAGATTGAAACTGGATTTTTCACCACTAAACTAAACACATATTTTTCCAAAAAATATATTAACATGGTAATGCGTGATGAAATTTTCCCCCCTGATTAAAGTAGGAGAGAATCTCAAAGGTAACAACCTTACTAGATAGCGCCAACTTATGATGGCGAGTTAATGTGCCTACTTCTGATTGCATTATCATTTCATTTATGAAACCGTCATGAACATTTGAAGATGGGTAAGCCTTACAAATGGCATCATTAACCTTTTGAAAGAATATTGATAATTCAACATCAAGTGTCACCATGATGCTTTTCTAAATGAAAGTTTTATAACCAAAAATTTTCAAGGTACAAACACATTTTTTATGCATCATTCTTCGACAAAAACTTCAGGTTTTGTGTATGATATCCATGAGCACTTTGTATATTCTACTCATCATCGTACAATTTAGGTATCCTAGTCCACCATTGCAAAACATGATAAATGCAAGATCATTAAGCTTTTGGTTAATGATAAAGTGAAATATGATGTTTGAATTCTCGTATAACACACCCAAGGGGGAAAAGATTTAAGCTTCTTTACAACGCGATTCTTGCACAAAACAAAAGAAGTAATAAGTACTCCATGAAATGCTCACTTATCGTTTAAAGGTGGTAGTTTGCCGAATATTTTTTAGAACTCAATACATTCTTCTGGAATGTGGTAGAATATAAGGCGTCTACGGTAATTAATTTCATACTACCTAAAAGAATGGCATGTTCTCCCTAGAGCCATTTGAACCAGAAATTTTATTCATATTTACTTTATAACTTTTGAAGGTTATAAAATATTTACGAGTTAGAAATTTTTTAGCTGGTCTTCAGATGTTTACGAGGAAAATATTTTCATTGTTTATATTTACGATGGATAGGTTACTTATGGAATCCATATCTCTCAATTATACAAGTAGAAGACAAAATAATAACTATAATACCCCGATTCTGGCAGTGGTTGTCCGAATGGAATATAAGTAACGCTTTGTCATTTCCTAATACCGAGGCCTTTTCAGCACAATTGGTTCCAGAGTTGGCAGAAAATTCTAAAGTTAAGCGTGCTTGGGAGGGAGTAATCCAGGGATGGGTGACCTCCTGGGAATTTGTTGCCGGATGACCGCAGCGATTCCCGTTGAAAACTCCACACTGCCGGATATCCGTAGTGTCTAAGTGGGGACAATATCGGCGGAGGGACGGGTCATTACAAATGGTATCAGATCCAACAACGGTTCAACTGCCGAGGGTGGGAAGATACGCTGGACGGGGTTATTCTAGATGCTTCTCATGAGGGGTAGAGAACGTTGAAGATCCGGGCTTGATAATATATTCAGGAGCCGAGGACAACCTCAAATTTTGGTGGTCGTATTGTAATACCGATTTCGGCAGCGGTTGGCCGAAAGGAATATAAGTAATGATTTGTCCTTTCCTAATACAGAGGCCTTTTCAGCACAATTAGCTCCAGAGTTGGCAGAAAAATCTGCAGTTAAGCGTGCTCGGGCGGGAATAATCTAGGGATGGGTGACCTATACTGGGAAGTGGTTGCGGGATAACCGCAGCGATGCCCATTAAAAACACCACACTTGCGGGTATCTACAATGGCTAAGTAGGGACAGTATCGGAGAAGGGACAGGTCATTACAAACTGTATGATTCTCTACCCTTGGAGCAGATCATGCTTACACCCTGGAGATACCCTAATTGGTCCCTTTAATGGAATCGATTTGGGCTTCCTGATTTACGACATCAACTGCCCTTCTTCTTCATTGTATGTGTCTTTTACAGTTGTTAGTCTTAACCCTGTTGCAGTTTCTGATTGTTTGCCTGTTCTTAATCTCGAGCTTCTTAATGAATTCTTTTCGAAACAGGTGTAACCAATCAAACACATCCCTCCTAAATGCAAGTTGAAATTCTCCAGGGCTATGAAATTTTTGTTGGACAAGGTTTTGGCTAAGCCTAGGGAGGTAGTAGCCTGAGTTTCAATGATGTTGTTGCCTGTCTATGTGTTACGGTTATATATTCCCAACAACAGTGATGAGGAAAAATCTGTGAATCAAAAGAAACTTCAAATAGCCTATATCAATCATTCTACCGTGAAATGGTTTGAACCGTATGGATGCTTCATACTTGTTCGGGATATATTGCTGGAACATCAACAGTCCAACTGTGAAGTACGCAGAAGAAGTAAAGATCAAGAGGAATTGAACTTGAGGGTTTGCAGGAAGAATATTCGCAAACCCAGTGGTGAGGACACTTTGAACTGCTTGATTGATAAGCATCCTTTTCGCCCCACCTCCAATTATCCCTTCATGTCCGTTTTTTACTGGTACTGTTATCTCCTCTAACGAAGTCATCCTAGGTAGACGCAAGAGTTTTCCAAGGGGTACGTCCTATGGGAGAGATGGTTTGCGCGTTCAACACCTTCTTGACGCTCTCAATGGGTCGGCTGCTGCTGTAGCTGAGGACTTACTTTCTTCTATCAATGGAGTGGTTAATCTTTGGATCGATGGCTCATGTCCTCCACAGTTAGGGGAGTTTGTCGTTAGCGCGCCACTCACGCCCCTCCTTAAGCCAGACGGTGGTATTCGTCGCATAGATGTGGGTACAGTCTGGAGACGTCTTTTGTCGAAAGTTTCTGCTCATTTGGTTGGTACGGATATGTGCTTGTATCTCGAAGACTTCCAGTTTGGCGTGGGGGTAACTTGCGGGGGAGAAGCTATCTTACACTCGGTAAATAGGCTCATTCAGGATATGGGTAATTCGTCCTCCATGACTATGTTGCTTGTTGATTTTCGTAATGCTTTTAACATGGTCAGCAGGACAACTATGTTGCAAGAAGTAAGGTCCCATTGTTCTTTTATTTCTAAGTGGGCGGAGTTCTGCTATTCACAACCACCTAGGCTATGTTACAATGATCCTTCCTTGTTATAGGACCAGGGGGTTCAACAAGGTGACCCTCTTGGGCCTCTCATTTTAGCTCTTACTTTGCATCCTTTGGTCAAGAATATTGCGGAACATTGTCATTTAGACGTCCATGCCTGGTATCTGGATGACGAGATAATCATCAGGGACATCTTAATGGTCTCTAAGGATTTGGATATCATTCAATCTGAGTGTCGTATTCTCTATCTCCATCTCAATATTTCTAAAACGGAGATATTTTGGCCAACGATGGATCCTCGTAGCAGTGGTGCATTCCCTTCACAAATCAGTAGACCTGCAAATGGTGTTGAGCTTCTTGGAGGCCCAGGTCTTGATCATGATTTTTGCAGTAGCTTGGTTAAGTCTAGAGTGCTCAAAACCATGGACTTGATGGATGTCGTGAAGAAATTGGATGATCCTCAGTGCGAGTTACATTTGCTAAGAAGTCATGCCGGGGTGTCTAAGATGTATTTGTCTATGAGAACTAACATGCCAGAATTTTTATTAGAGTCACAAGTTGTTTTTGATTCTCATCTATCCCAGCAGTTGTGCCATATTGTCAGCAATGATGGGCCTGGTTTTGGTTTGCTTCAGCAGCGTATAGCTTCTTTACCCCTTTCATTTAACGGGGTTAGACACGGTGGGTTGGGTGTACACTTCATGGTTTATGCAGTTCTTTACTGTTTTCTATGTTAGATAAAATGAGTTTATAAAATAGTCTGGTTTTTGGTCTTGGTGGGATTGGAACTTAGGATCTATTGGTCACTGAGGACACTAGCTCATTTTCACTATTTGTGATTGAACCTTTAGTCCCCCATAGGGAAAACTAAAGATGATACCTCTCCATAAGTATTGAAATTTTTGATATTAGAGTGTCCCTTGGGTCATTAGCACTTTTGTGTGAGGGAGAGGACTTAGGCAATGGACTAGTTGGTGCAATCACACATTTTCACACAGGCGCGGTGCTTCGCACCGAAGCACGCACGTCGCTGCCATCCGTGCGGCCGGGCCGGGTTCGGGTTCGGGTCAAGACTTATCTTTTCTTGGCAAAACTTAAATTTGCATGAACGTTTTTATTTCAAATTTAAATTTGCATGAACGTTTTATATCAAACATAATGAGGCATGAACGTTTCAAAAAATCTGAATTAATTGAAATTGTTTTAATGCGCGTTTATGAGACCTCTCTCTATTCTCCCCTATATAAAGCGATCACTTTCTCTCATTTCGTTTTGTGTCCAGAAGAGCTACTATCCTCTTCTTTTCGTCTTCTCCCCTGTGTGGTCCTTTATTTTTCATTCCGTGTGCAATTGCTGTTGAGGTCGTAAGAGTGGGCAAGTACTGTAGTGCTAACAGTGCTTGCAACTGGCAGTTTTATCCTGGATACGAACTTGACCACATGGTATAGGCATCACTCATTCTTGAGGCGTACCGGTCAAATATCGTGTTAAGGACAACGTGTTGAACACGTGACTCTTTCCTCTGTTTGCAGTCCAATTGAGTGTCTATTTACTTTCCAGAAATTAATTCATTTATTCTTACATCTTTCTTACATCTTTCTAACATCTTTCTTGAGTGTTTTATTGTTACAGACGCAACAATCTTAACACGATATTTCTGTTTTCTGTCTGTAACAATGGGTAAGAACGATGTTGAAAGGCCTGCAAAGTTTTCTGGAAAAGACTTTAAGAGGTGGCAGTAAAAAATGTTATTCTTTCTAAGTTACCATGAGTTGGATTCATATGTTCTGAAACCTTTTGATGAATCACTGAATGATGCTGGTCGTGAGTCTTCTTTAGAAGAATGGAACAATTACATGTCTAAAAATCATATTCTGAATTGCTTGGAGGATGCTTTGTATGATTTTTACAATGCTAAAGAAAACTTCTCTTCTTTTGATTTATGGGCTGCTTTGGAGGCGAAATACCAAGATGAAACTGCCGGAAGTAAGAAATTCTTGGTAGCTAGGATTTATGAGTATAAAATGGTGAATGACAAATCTGTGGTTGATCAATTCCTTGAACTCCAGCAAATTATGAATGAAATTCTTGCCGAAGGTATGGTGATTGATGAAACTTTTCAAGTGTCTACTGCTATCGAGAAATTTCCTACTTCCTGGTCCGAGTACAAGAAGAAACTGAGACATGAAACTGCTGAAGTTACTATGGTTGAACTGGGTAAGAAAATTCAAGTTGAAGAATTGTTGTGCTCCAAGGAAAAAATGTATCTTCTTCAAGGGACATGTCTTACAAAGCTCATGTGACTGAACACAAAGGTTCCAGTGCTGATAAGAACCGAAACAACTCCAAGAAACCTCCAGGCAAGAAAGACGCAATATTCTAGCCTCATGCATTCAAACTCAGTCGCTTCAGTCGACCAACCTTCGCAATACTCCCCTGCTTAGTCCTGGCCTTGGTATGCAGCGTGCCATAGATTTGTTCTCCCGTGTGTGCGGTCACGATTCCAACATTGATTTCACTGTCCCACATCCCATGAAGTCATTGGCGGTAAAATAGTTTGATGTTGTTATGAGGGAGATGCCAACTAAATTTTCTATGTCTGCACGAGACGATGCCCTTTGGCAGTGTAATAAGTCTACCCATGCCCAGAACTTTCTCAAGGTGTTATCTATTGAATGACTTAACCAGAGAGTTAATGCTCGACAATTTAGTGTCGTTTTGAGTTACAAACTTGGTATTCCTTTATTCACGGAGAACAGTAGATGCTTTCTGTAAAAGGGACATGGATTGTTTTGGGGATCATGCATTGCACTGTGCTCATGAGGTAGATCTAAGTTTTGAAACGACCTTGTCCGTGATACTATTGATGATATGTGTTTCAGGTGGGGTTTCCGGCTAAAAAGGAAGCTGATTTGGGTTTCATGTCTAATGAGCAGGGTTGTGCATTATGCCTAGCTGATATCCTAGTTTTTAATTGGGATAATGGGCGAGATGTGTGTATGGATGTTAATGGGGTCTCACCTTTCACAAGGGGAGGATCTCGCACTTTTCAGTCGGGGTTAGCCTTAAGTAATGCTATTACTCGCAAACACAAGAAATACTTGGACAAATGTTTGGCCCATGGATATGGTTTTGGTGCCCTGACTTTTACTGCATTTGGCGAACTTGGGGATGACATGGCGAACTTTTCGTAGAGACTGCACAACCATTTGTCTAGGTTTGATGTTAGTGCTAAGATGTAATTTCTTTTTCCACAGATTAGGGATTGTAATTCAAAAAGGTGTGGGAGCCCAGCTTGTTGCTAGGATCCCCTATTGTTGACCCTCTTTGTATTGATTAATACTAAAAAAAATAAAAAAAAGGAATTTAGTAGAAACCATAAAATCATTTTTAATATAAACTTAATTCAAAATCTTAAATATTATTACCATACATAAGGAAAAAATCTATTCAATATCTTTGTATTAATCGTCATTATTTTTTTAAATAAAAACAATTATGGATAGTTATATGTTTGTTTTTATTTTCTTAAAATATTTCCTAAAATAATAATACTATCCAATATATAATTTTTAATATATTAATTTTAGTTTTGGTAATAACATAACATTAAATAGGGCTAGTCAATGGTTAGTCAGTCAATGACTCAATTAGGACTGTTTAATCAAAGACGCTGGAAATATTATTTTAGTGAAGTTATTAGTTTATCGTGAATTAATTTAACGAAGTTTAAACGTAACTAACTCACTAGGTATGTTCCTTTCGAACAAGTTGTTGTAATGTCTTTTTTTTTTGCCTGGATTCTTTTCTTTTTGATCTCGCATCACAATTTTTTGTATGAACTTTTGGGATCCTTATCAGTGAACTGGTATCCCGTTCGGTAGCAGCGTTGGCAATACACTCGAGTACTTGCTCAACCTCAAACACCGCAAAGATTTTTTTCATTCTGACTAGGAGTGTACAAGATGCTCGGAAGCCCACGACCCGCCATGTACCGCCCAGGTCCGAAGGAGTCCATGGGCGCTCGACAGCTTGTCACCGGCTTGCCCGGCCTGCCCAATAATTATAAGTGGGCAGACTCAGGCTTCTGTTCAAATATTAGAGTCCGACCTGTTTGCCTGTCCGGTAGCTTGTTTATTTACCCGTCCTACTTGACTACCCGATAGCCTGAAATAAAGTTTTTATAGTAGTGTGATGGATTTTACTTGAAATTTAATTTCATGTTTGGACAATTTATTTAGCTTGAAGAAAATTTTGAAAATGAATTGCTTGGACTATCATTTGAACGAGTTACAAATATATCATCATTATCATTCATTAAGCAAGTTAAACTATATTTTTAAATTCTTTTGAATTATGTCTTGGGCCTGTTTCAGGGTATGGACGGGTCATGGGCATTAAAATTTTGCTACTGTCCGGCCCGGCCTGTCAAACTTGATGGGTGGTAAGGACTGCAAGCCCGTCCGACCCGGTCTGTGCTATAATCGGTCTAGCACGCGCAAAGTTTGGAAGAAAAGAAATGCTTGCGTGAACGCACTTCGGTAAAAACCCGGGTATTTTCTGGTCTTCGGTTTTATTCGTCTTCGGTGGAAAACTACGATTCTAACTGATCATCAATCCTAGAAGGTTGCAGAGACGACACGATTAATGTTTGTTTCTGACCAGTAGTGATTGGATTGTATCTCAAAGGAAATTATTTAACCCTTTTCCACCGTGAAGAGAACGAACTACACACTTAAGTGAGGTATGTTTATTCTCATTGTAGTTAAAATCATGTTGTTTTGTGTTCTGAATCGTGGGTTTTCTTCATTTGGTTAATACAAGTCTGATTAAATGTTAAAATTTCTAGTTATCATTAATGCATGATACCTGTTTGAGGAAACTATTAGGAGAAATTATTTTATTCAAAATGTGTGTGGAAATGTGGAAATTTGTTAGGGTTATCATAAAGTTAGGGTTTTTGTTAGTTGCAGCATTAGATTATCTAGGTTCCCAATAATGTGGAAATTTGCAAAGGAAGTACTTCATGAAAATTGTTTATTTTTCTTTGTACTGAGAAATTTATGTTTAGTTAGGCAAGTGGTACTAGTGATGATCGAAGCGTTATGGTTGAGGATACCTGTGCTATTGGTAACTCTGATAACCCAGAATTAGTGGGCGTAAAATCCAACAATACAAAAAAGGTTACAGGATCAGATAGCATAATTAAAGTAGACACTAGCCCTGTTATGTTGGTTAGGAGATTGAGTCTGAAATGGACTCTGATACGCCCATAGGGAAAAGAAATGACGAGGAAAGAATAGATGCACTCGTGGAGCTTAGTAGCATTTTGAGGGTCTCTAGTAAAACAATTTTAAACAATTTTCTACAATGCTTGGTTGCTAAGTGATTGTTGAACCATGCTAGGGGTTAACTAGTTTTAGATACTCTTGGTCCTTTTTATTATCTTTGCCATCCTTGTAAAGATTATGCTTCGTATTGAACTTATACTAATGGTGTTCTTTCTTCTTATTTATCAGTTAAGACAAAAGAAGACGTTCAAAAGCAGTTTTTGTACTGCATTCTTCATATTGAATTTTGTTAAATTTCGCGAAGATGAAAGAAGAAGAAGTTAAAAGGTGCCAGATTCAAGAATGGTACCCGAAATTCAAGTCTGTTTCGATCAAAACCCAAATTCATGAGCTTCCAGAACTCTTTGTTGAGTACCTATTAGATGATTCTGGACCTTTCCTGCTTCCTGAGTCTATCACTGGTGAAGATGCATTGCCTCAAAGAATCCGCAATCCTGAAGAAGAAGACGACTTCCAAGTTCCAGAGGATTCTGAAGATGAATCTGAACAACCTTCACCACCACCGTGTTTCCCAGAACTCGAACTGGTTGTTAAACAATCAATTGAGACATTTGACGGGGCTGTTTTCCCTAAACTTAATTGGAGTGCTCCCAAGGATGCTGCTTGGATAAGTACGACAGGGAACTTGAAATGCACCTCCTTCAGTGAAATTGCTCTCTTGTTAAAATCCTCCGAGACTTTAACGCATGATCTCTGCCATGCCTTTGATTCTTGTGATGATAAAACCTCTTCAAGGCCATCAACATTCTACTTAGCTCTTCGAAAATGGTACCCATCTTTCCATCCAGAGATGGAATTTCGTTGCTTCGTTAGCCATCGTCACCTTATTGGAATCTCTCAGCGAGAGGTCACCTCATTCTATCCTGTCCTTCTGGAGAAGAAAGAAGTTCTTGAGATCTCGATCCAGAAGTTTTTCATGGAGAATGTCCAAAAGGTATTTGAGTCGGAGAATTACACTTTCGATGTTTATGTGACCGAGGATGGGAGGATTAAGATTGTTGATTTTAATCCTTGGGGAGCCTTTACACTGCCACTGTTATTCGATTGGGAAGAGTTGGAAACGGGTCTTGTTGAAAATGGCGATCCTGTTCAGTTTCGAATTATTGATACCCGATGTGGTGTTCGACCAGGTTTGAAGACTGCAGTTCCATATGATTACTTGGATACAAGCCCGGGTAGTGGCTGGGATCAGTTCTTGAGGAACGCTGATGAGGAACTGAGGATGCAGTCTAAATCTCCCGAAGCTGGTGCTTAAGGATTTCAGGTTTATTAACAAGGTTAGTTTACAATGATCTAACTTTTTTTTTTAAAGTAGAAACTCGTATGCTTCTTATGATTAACCTATTAACAATTCTAGATTTATTCTTGCAAAATAGAGGAATTAGGAATCATATTATTGAGCTTGAATTTGATAAAATTCAAATTGTTCTCTGGGACAAACATGTTGGAATTTCAGCTCCTTAACCATCATGCTTTAGCACTAAACGTCATATAAAGTTATCTTTATGCTGAAATCATACTTGAATCTATTATTGACATGCTCTACTACTTAATAAACAACGCCATACTAGCAAGAACACTGTACTATAGTTCATACAAAAACAGATTGAACAATAAGGAAATAGAGAACAAACATGACACTCATAGCTTATCATGACTTGTTATCAACTTCTATTTCCTGGCATTGCTCCATGATGGATGAAAACAGATTTTTCTTTTAGCTTGACATGTCATGCTAAGTCTCAACCTTATCTAGCTTTAAGCTTAAGCTAGTCATTAAAGCATGATTAAATCATAGACCAACCTTAAACAAAACATAGATTAGCTTACACTAAACGTGCATTAGATTAGACTAAACATGATTTGTTGCGCAAACCATAAAAAAGCCTAATAAAACATACTTCTCACTCTTAACTTGAGCTTGTAAGTGGGTTTGAACATTGTGCTAGTGGGTTTAAACATTGTGCTAGTATTATTTTTACTTTCTTTGTTTCTCACAGTTGGATGCGTCATACTAAAAACACCCAACTCCTTTACCAGCGATTATTAGTGATGTGGGTTATTCATAGAAAGTTGGTAAACTGGCTTGTTGATTCTGTAGAAGTGATAGGACTGTTTCGTATTGCCAAACTAAAGATTTTCTTTACTCAACATCTCTATGTGCCCAATATCAACAACCTTGTTCGAGTTTTATTGATTCTACTGTAAGTATATTCATAGAAAACTTTTACACAAACCCAGGTAGTGGACGGAGTTTAGGACGCAGGAGGGTTATACTTTAAACATGTCATTATGCACCGAGCAATGAACGTTTTAGTTCTGGTTTTGCTCCTTCCTGATATCCATTAATAAGTGTTTCAGTAACCACTAACTTGTATGTTGCTCTCAGCTTCTTTGATCAATTACTCTAGTGCTAGTAATCTTCTTTTACTGTTAATAGTATTTCCTGATTTTGGTATCCTCTTAGAGCTGTTTGTTAAAGTTCAATCTAAATGAGCATAATGAAATTACAAAACAAATCACTTATTATTATATCCTGAAAAGAGAAGTATTGTGATAATATGTTCTTTCTCGTTTGACTTTCAGATTTAGAACCTCCGTGTTATAAGTTCACTTTCTGTGTGTTGACTTGGGTGGACGTATTTTAACATTTATCACTCTGTTGTCTTATTGCCTTCTTTCTCTTACTTCCGTTTCTGTGTATAACTTTTCTCACAATTTTAAAGCTTGCAATTATAATTCCCATTGTTTCCGCTGCTTTGGTCTTTTGAAATTAGTTCTAACATGGTAGGGCTCAATCACATTATAATGATGGATGATTTTTGCATTCAATTGAATGATTTCGTACAAAGGAATTGAATGATCCTGGAAGACTTGTAAGGAGTCTCTTACTGGTATTATACTATAAACAGTTATTAGGATTTTAGTCTAGTTACAAGTTGCAGAACAAATAAAAAAGGGTAATAGGCGCATGTCTAAGTAGTCATTTTTGAAGTTTAGCAAGATTGAAGAATGACCCTTTATTATTGTTAAGTTCCTGGTAGGTTCCTTGTTCAGTAACCCTTCCTTCTTCAACAAAGGCGATTGAGTTGACCTTCTTTATTGTGTTGAACCGATGTGCAACTACAATAGTGGTTCTTTTGAGCATTATTCGGTCTAGTGCCTTTTGTACAACTTGTTCTGAGTGCACGTCAAGAGCACTTGTAGCTTCGTCAAGTAAGAGTATATTTGGGTTACGAACAATGGCTCTTGCTATGGCAATCCTTTGTTTCTGTCCTCCTGATAACTGCATTCCTCTCTCCCCGCATTCTGTCTCATAACCTTCTTTTAGTGTTCTGTACACGCATAAATTTCAGACTTTCATTGAGTAAAAGCGGATTCATGTATAATGGAACTACTGAAGCTTGATAAATTTGTAAATGAATGAAACTTACGATATGAACTCATGTGCATTGGCTGCTTTAGCGGCTTCCACTACCTCCGTTTCTGATGCTTCATTGTTCCCGAAGATGATGTTGTCATGTATGGTGCCAGAATATATTACAGGTTCTTGACTAACAACTGCTACGTGCTTCCTGTACCAGTTCACATCAAGTTGCCTCAAGTCCACTCCATCCACCTTTATTGCTCCGCCACTGACGTCATAAAATCTCTGAATCAACCCGATCACCGTTGATTTTCCACAACCACTTTTTCCAACAAGGCCGATGCTTGAGCCCGCTGCCACCTTTAAGCAGAACTGGTGCAATACTAGGCGATCAGGCCGATTTGGATAGGCAAAGTCAACTTTATTCAGCTCTATGGCTCCAGTCATTCCCTTCAGCTTTATTCCTGTTACATTGCTGCCTACCTGTCAGACACAGTTCAGTCAATAACTCCATGCTTATGGAGTTGGACATAAAGAATAATCATTTTTGTAACTCATATGTAATTTTATCGCCTAGGTCTTGCAGATTTACTTCTAGAAAATCAAATAACTTGCTATTATAGCCTAGATTTAACTTGTTTCATCATGTTTTTTTTTTTTGATCTGACTCGTCTGGTCTGGATCTGACTGAAATCTCCTGACTCATCTGGATTTGGCTCAATATGTTTGCTTTTTGAGTCAGATCTGACTCATGTGACTAAAAAGTTTGTGAGTCGGTGGCTTGGTCCCATGAGTCAGGCGCATTTTATTTCCTGAAAGTCTCAAACGGGTCCGAGTCAGAACTGACTCAAATTAAAAATCACAGTCTGACATCTTACTTGAGCCGAATCAGATCCACCCACCGAGTCAGCTAAAAACAAACACCTTGTTAGTTTTATATTTTTTGGGTGGATGATTTTGGTCTATCCTTTATATTCCTGCTCTATAGTTCACCAGAAATCCCACATCTTAACTACAGATACAGAAATTAGAATTAGAAGATTCTCTTACTTGGTGAGACCTTGAAATCAGGGTTTGTCGATCAAGCACCTCGAATAACGATGCAACAGCAGTTGCACCTTTGGCTAGATCAGAAGTCATGCTGCCAGTTTCAGCGATAACCTTGCTTGTGGTTACCCATATTATAAAGATCTTGAAAACATCTCCAGCAGAAATCTGACCTGAATCTACTAGTTTACCACCATACCAATATTCAAGAGCCCACGACAAGAAAGTGACAGACAATGCAGATCCCATCCCTATGCCCATAAACCATGCTTTCTTGGTTGCATCTTTCCGCGGCTGCTCTTGAACTTTGTCAAATAGCTCAAGAACCTTCGTTACACTCCCGAAAGAAGTGATAATTCTATGATTGTACACTGCTTCAACTGCAATCTGGGTACTTAAATGCTGTGCCTTAACAATGCTGTGACTGACACTTGACAGTAACACCTTCTGAATGTATAGACATAAAATGGTTACCGGTTGCAGTGCGATTAGGACCAGCGCGAGCTTCCATGCTACAAGTAGACTCATAATTGTAGCTGTAACTATAGCTGAAGAAGTCTGCACTAGTAAAGAGACCCTATCAGCAACTAGTGACTTGACCATGGAAGCTTCATTACTGAGCCTAGAAGACAATGCTCCACTAGAATTTTGCTCATGGTCAAACCAAGCTACTTCAAAAGTAAGGAGCTTTTCGAGCAATTGTAATCGAATTCTTCTAGTTAGCTGTTCCCCCATGTAGGCAAAATTGTAGTGTTGGATGACGTTTACTAATATGCAGACGATTGAGAGGAAGGAGAAGATTAAGGAATAGGTATGAATACGAGCCTTCATTTCCTCGTGGTTATGGACGAAGAACACAGATATCATGCCTCCAATTGTTATTGCTGCAACAGGTTGTACTGCACCAAATGTTATTGCAGAAAGGCCACCAATTAGCCCATGCTTCCATTCAGGAGAATTCATGGCCAAAAGCCGATAAAATGATGGTGGAGGATAAGATGGGGCGATAATAGGTAGGTTGTCAACATGAAATGGAGATGCGGAGAAGGAAGCTGGGCTAAACTTTGTTAAGCTGTTTAGTGGGTGTGCACTGCTTCTCGTGACTGAAGAAATATAAGAATCAGAGACTTGTTCATGGTCATCATTCCTGAATTGCGTTTGCATTTTTGCGTAGTGACCGTTTGTCTTGGTAATGAGGTCGCTGTGAGATCCTATTTCAAGGATGCAACCGCCATTAACAACTGCTATTTGATCAGCATTTTTTATGGTGGAGAGCTTGTGTGCAACAACCTGATCAACAAGCGAGAGTAAGTACAAACGCTGCTATATATGTATGATCCGTAATAATTGAACGTTGTTTAATGCAATGATGACTACCAGTGTTGTTCTTCCCATTGAGGCTTGATCAAGGGCCCTTTGGACAAGTACTTCGGATTCCGAATCAAGGGCGCTGGTTGCTTCGTCAAGGAGGAGAATTGCTGGATTTCTGATGATGGCTCTAGCTATGGCTATCCTCTGCTTCTGGCCACCAGACAAAAGAGCTCCACATTCTCCTACCTAACAATTGCCTCAGTGTCAGATATTTTTTATAACCAGACCAAAAAGTGTACTCTTTTAACATTTGGGAAAATAGAACCTTACCTTAGTCTCATACCCTTCTGGTAGCTGCCTAATGAAATTGTGAGCATTAGCTGCCATTGTTGCAGCTATAATCTCATCCATGGGTGCATCCGGTTTCCCGAACATGATATTCTCCTTTATCGTTGTCCCGAAAAGAGCATGCTCTTGGCTAACAAGACCCATGTTTCCTCTTAGCCATTTCAATTGTAAAGTCTTTATGTCTACACCGTCGATCAATACTACTCCCTTATCTGAATCATAAAATCGCTGCAACAACGCAATTGCGGTCGATTTCCCGCTCCCACTTGCACCAACCAGAGCAACTGTCTGCCCTGCTTGAACCTTGAGATTAAAATCTTTAAGGACAATGGTATTGGGTGCAGAAGGATATGTGAACTGGATATGGTCGAATGTCAATTCACCATGAATTTGATTTAAAACTAGACCCTTTACGTTCTCCCCGTCAATTTTAGGAACCCGATCAATCCTTTCGAACAGTCTAGCTGCTGCGATGGATGCTTTTGTGAAATACTTAATATCTGGAAAAGCCACTCCAAGACATCTGCATCTCAGTCACCAAGTTAGTCATGAACTCATGCACGATACAGCTGGATAAAAATAAAAATGCGACTACCTGCGTTTCTGGAAAATAGTTACTATCATTTCTTTTATAGTTGTGAAAATGATAGTAACTCTTTTCCAGAAACGGAGGTAGTATGATTTTAGTGATAAGAAAAGCTACATACCGACCGCCCATGACAAAAGAAAGTCCTGCTGAGTAAATTCTTCCTGGAGTCTCCCCTTTATACATTATTAAGCGACTTCCATACCAACCGAGCAATGCCCATATCGAATACGTTAGGCCAGTGCTTCCTATCGCAAGTCCTTTAGCGAGACCTTGTTTGATCCCAAGCTTCATAGTTAGATTTAGTATTGCCGAGTACCTCTCCACTGTCCTTTTTTCGGCCGTGAAAGAATAGATGGTTCTTATAGAGCTTAGAGCTTGTTCTACTATCGTATTTGCTTTGCCATACTCCTTTGCAGACTTCCTAGTAAGATGGATAAGGTATTTCCCATAGATAATTCCAGGAATTACTAGCAGGAATATTAAGGGAAATGCTACTAAGAAGAGCCTCCATGAAAAGTATATTGAGAATGCAAGTCCGGATACAAAATTAGATGTGTGGTTCAAGAATAAGGGTACCTGCAGACATAAAACAAGTTCAATTTAGTAAGCTTATTTTCCTGCCTATCAATGTTATCGATCGTTATCAGATGCGATCTTCTTTATATATTATTGATTTGATTGTTAGCTCACTAGTGCGCTTCATGATTCCAAAATATGTATATTTGACACTTTAGAGAAAACTAATCAAAAGAACAACGGAGTAGTTTTGTCGTACACGCTCATGACATATCATTTAGTTATCTAGATATGATTTTCCTAATTAGGATATTGGTTTTATAATATGTACCTTCTCACTTAGAACCTCTTGTATAAGTGAAGTATCCTTAGATATACTGTTGATAATCTCTGAAGTAGATGCTTCTTGCGAGTCAAAAAAACCGACTTCTTGTCTAAGAACTGATTCCAGGTACTTGTGCCGAATCCTAAGAACTTGCCGTTCACTCGTCCAGCTCCAACAGTAACCTTCTGTAAACATCACTTGTGGTGAGAATCAGTCTAAAATAATAATGAATCTATTTTTAATCCGTCACAATACATTCATTAAGTAGCTGTACATAAGATCTTGAACTTACCCATGAAAGCCACAACAAAGACAGCTAGTCCCAAGTAAACAAAGTAAATGATGGTCTAAGAATACAAAAGAAAAAAGTTAGGCACTTCATGCTGATACAGAAAGGAAACAAAAACACATATATGAATTTTTGCGTCTAAGTATATGTTAAAGATACTAACCTTTTCAACCTCATTCATGAAAGTTTCTTGATTCTCTGCACGCTTCCCATACCCTAATGTGTTCATAATCTGACTAGAGGAGACTAAGAACCAGTTGATTGCCATTCCATCTCCTATCGCTCCAAAACTACCCAACAACATTAGTAAAACATCAATCCAATCAGCATATCTGAAGATTACAGTTATCGATTTTTTCTCGTTACATTTCTTATATGTTTTGTCTAACTTATCGTTTTCTTCCTTGGAGGACTTCATAGTTGTTATCACAGATTCGGCAAGCAACTTAAAAAACCGAATATATAACAACTGATATACAATGGACAAAGCTAAGCAATGTTGAAACAAAAGAACCAATATAGATTAAGGTGTTACTATTGGTTATTATGGCAGACTGATTGGCCATGCATCTATACATCCCTATATATAGGTGTCCAAAGAATGAAAAGCTAGCTAGAGAATCGTACTATCTAGCCAAATTATGATGTTTCAAGGAAGTTACCCTAGTCTGTACTAGCTTGGTGTGTAGGGTTGTTAGCCCTTCGTTTTCAACCTTTAATGGTATGGTACTCTCGTCGAACCATCATTTGTATTTCCTTTTCTGGTTACTTTAGAGATCCGAATCATTCCATGTTTTGATTTAATCACACTCTAAGCAAGTGTCTGGGCATGTCGACCCTACTGTAGTTGTGCTCTAATCTTTTCTTGTTTTTTTAAATATCTGTGGTTTGATCAAAATGCCATATAATGGGATATTTAGAAACAAATCTTGATTAATAAATACAAATTGTAGACCTTTTTTTCGCATATTTATCCATGACCACATTTTGTTGTTGTTACTCGATCGTCGCCCAACTTGTCCTAACTTTGTAGATTGTTTAAGGGTTTCTCTGTTGAGTGGGTAATTTAAATATCAATAAAGGACAGCAACTAGTTGTCGATCATAGAAAGAAACAAAGGATCCTATTAGTTATATATCTTATCTTTTAATTAATTAAGTACATTACATTGCAAACTCAATATATAGTACTTGTTAATCATAATTAATTATTTTGCATGAGAGATGGCTCACTAATTTAATTAAGGGTAGCACTCAGAAATGGTCGAGTGAGTGGTCGAAGGTGTTCCCTTTTGTTCAAGGACGGTTTAGGGTCCCTTGCAATTTTATTCTGAACTCTTGAACGCCATTGAAATATATATATGATCTTAATTTCTGTCAGGCTAGAAAATGATACTGTACTCAAAATGCATTATGTTTGCAAATATTGGTTTTTCCTTCTCAGTTCATATACGACTATACGAGCCTCAGCTAAACTTTTTCGACTCAGTTTGATTTTTACGTCCATCATGCCAAGATTTCACACGTAAATATGGTACGACCAAATAGTTTGTGGTCTTGCTTTGCAGACACGTCTTTAGACAAAGTATGTCCGTGACTATCTTGAATTGAATCCAATGACATCAAATAGATGACATCAGGAAAGTCCTACATTGACCGGTAATAATCTCCATACTTTCACTCACTTTATCGTGGTCTCTCTTTGATTCTTCTTTTTCTTTATTTCTTTTTTGTTGTTGTTTGTTTAGTGGTGGGTTTGGTGATATTTTCAGTCACATTTTGTGTTGAATGTAATTTAAATTCAGTTCATCAGCACTGAACTCCTTTTTTACATATCCTTTATCTGAATCTGATCAATCAAAAAAGAAAAGAAAAGAAAAGGATTCCTTACCTTTTTCTCTAACAAGTTTTTGACTGAAATTGAACTTGGTGCGGTCTATATAGGATTGCTATTATCTGTAGTGAAAACTAAGTAGCATCTTTCGTACGTATATTGTCGTTTGTAGGTTTTGGTCGAGAGACTGAGTCAGGTTCACGATTGTTTGTGCATGCACAAGGCTAGGCTCACTTAAACGCATGGCAGGCCCGATTGACACCTCTATCACTGACTAGACCTCTCTCGACGGGACGGGGCCAAATTCTCTAGGTTCAAGTCGATTTATTAGCCATCTTAGATCAAAAAAAAAGTGGTAATTTTAATTTATGGTGCTGTTCCACAGGTAGTAGTAGTAGAAGTGCTGCTGATGCTATTATTAAAAACGTCAGGACTTGAAATGAATTTTTTGATGATGGAAAAAAAAAGAGAGGTGAGAAATGGAAATACTAGTAGGTTGTTTTCCTGTGTCTGTAAGTTCTGCGAATTAGGGTCAAATGCTAAACAAAACTTGCGCCATTATGTTTTCTTGTGTCTGTAAGTTTTCCGAATTAGGGTCAAATGCCTTCTTTCTTTTTTGTGTGTAGAAAAAAGAATCTTTTAACTGAAATTAGCACATAAATTCTGATTTACATCCAATGACATCAAATAGATGACATCAAGAAAGTCCTAATAATGCTAAGAGTCACTTGGTAAATCTCAGTAAGATTCCATGAAGCCTACACCACAAATGCTCCACTTTTCTCGCTTTCTTCTGCCTCGAACACCAAATAGTCAGATATGAACGGCAGAAATTTGCAAGAATTAGCTTAAATCTCAATCAAGATTAGGAGATAACTGTGTCGTATGTCCAAATACCGTTTGGGTTCCAGGGCTGTCGTGGTTGAATATGCTACGAACATCATAAAGGGTCTCCATGTAAACGGTATCACTCAAAAGAATTTCGCGATCAAATGTGCATTTAGCAACCCCTTCTCTAGGTTGATCATCCTTCCATTCCAGTTTACTTAAGAACCCCTTTGTTGCAGACTGCAGAATGACATTCCAATTAGAAACACAAAAAACAAATCAACACAAGCATGTACGTAATTTGGACATTAACTTGAGAGAAACAAATCCTGCAAACTCTAAAACCCGTTAGTGAAGGTCTTGAACTCTTAACACACAAAATCACTGGAAACCAGTAAGGAGGTGACCACAATTATTCCGCTCATTCACAAATTTTACCACAACATGAAATAATGGACGGCTCTCTACGTATTGTACCATAATTAACATAAAACAAAATAACAACACTCGAGCAAACACAGAAGAGAGCCACGCTAACCTCGTTAACCTTCCCCACAATCCCAGTCATAGTCTTAAGTTTCAATATCTGATGTAAACGTGTCCTTGATAAGAGCAGTACTCTTTGATGATCTTGCAAGGAGTTCCAACCCTTGTCTTCGTACAGATGCATATAGAGATAAAATCGAGTAGTTCATTGTTGATGTAACACAGCTAAGTTAGTCCATATTTGATGGACAAAATGCAATGAGACAAAAGAAGTGAAACAAATGCAAAAAAAATTACTGTGTGAGCTGAGAACCAGGCCAAAATATCAAATAACCAAGGGGAAATGGACTAGAACAACTTATCGTTAAAATTCGCAAGGGCCATTTTCTAATCTAAATCTCCGTGGCCTTATTTTTGTTCCGATTCTCCCAGCCCCTATGTTACTATGTAGAAGTTCACAAAATTCAACAAATAGGCCGCCCTTTATTTTTATTACCTAAAATGTGCACTGAATATTGTGTTTTCAGTATCTTGTCAACTAAACAAATTTGCACAAGTTAGGAAAATATGAAGGAAAATAAAGACACTGTGCAAAAGTACGAAGAAATTATGATTTAGAGCTTCTCTAATTGTGGTTGTGTGTGTTTCCTAGGTGGCAACATAAATAAGACATTCTCATACCAATATCAACTTAAATTTAGGAGGAAAAAATAGTTCATCTTCAATGGTATTGTTTGTGATTTTTTATGGATTAAATGCATTTTTTATTTTTAGAAATATTTAGATTTTATTTGAGCTAAAAAAGGTTATTTAATATATTTGAATTAATTTTACGAAGTAAAAGCTTACTATGATAGCTTGACATTGTCAAGGTGAATGTCTAAAACTTGACATTCACCTTGACAATGTCTAACAAATATTAAGCCATGTCATCTTGACATCGATAAACAAGTTGGGGTTGGAGAAGATATTAGGGAAAATGAATGTCTATCTTATGTGGACTTAGATATTTACCTTCACATACATTCCATTGGAGAAACTCTTAGAGCTTCTCCAATGGTGAGTGTGGATGTTTCATATGTGGCATCACTTTTAAGACATCCTCTAGGTATAAGATCCTAAATATTAGGAAAAAATAAATTTTATCTCCAACCCATTAGATTGTTTCATCTTTCTTTACTTATTTGTAGGTATATAATTGGTTAAAAAAAATTCAGTTATTGTTCTCATTGATTTTATTAGTAAAAATGTGATTAGGATGGGAAGACATCCTCTAAGTGAATGTCTAAAACTAGAGGTTCATCTAGAGGATGTATAACTTTTTTTTTCCACCTCATCCCCACATCAATGGGTTGGAGATGATTTTATTGAAATATGGTTGTGTATCCTATGTGGATTAAGACTTTTTCCCTCACATACATTCCATTGGAGAAGCTCTTAGGAGCATGCTATAGAAACCGGGAGTTCAACCATAAATTAAGAATCCTATTATTGGGGCTTTAAATGGCTGAGTTTAAAGAATTAAGAGCAAAATATGAGTTTTTTACCTGCTACGTCTAGGAAAATGTGTGGAACTAGTCGTAAATAGATTACCATGGTTGGAAACTGAGGAACTCCCGGCCATAAATACAAATAAAGGATAGGAAGTGAAGAACTTCTGGCCTTTATATTGCCAAGAATCACCTGAGTCTATGTTACGACTGGGTTACGAAAATTATACCTAGTCGTAACCAGGAGTCCATTGATTTTTTTGGTTATCATAGTAATATACGGTTAGGTACTTCCCAACCGTAAAACTATACATATGGTTTTCCTAACCGCTTTTGCATTACGACCTATCAACCAAGCCATAACACAAAAAACCTACAGGTGGTATGGTATATACGGCTAGAATATCCTAATCATAAACATATATTTACGACTAGGATTTCCTAGTTTCCCAAACATGTACCTGATTTACGGCTAAGAATTTAACATTTCTCAGTCGTAGTAAGCTCTACTCAGTATAAAAATAAGTATATAGTTGAACTGTTTTTAAATTGAATATATACTTGTAGCTCATTTTATGACAATTAGTATCACTTTATACTCAGTATTAAATTGAGTTTGAACTTATACTTTTTTTGGAATTGAGTATAAAGTTATACTCATTTTGGAATTGAGTACAAACTTCTAGAATCAAGTAGGATCTGATAGACTCGAGTATGATCTAATATTCTTTTAGAAATCGAGTATAAAATACTACTCATTCTAACGAGTATTAATAAATAGTACTCATTCTAGGATCGAGTATAAAATTAAAATGCAAGTATTTTCATTCTGGAATTTTTTGTACTACGACTGCGAATTTTAATTTTCCTAACCGTATTTCTGCTTTATGGTTAATAAATCCTAACTGAAACCCAACCTATGTTTTCTTTTCTTTTCGTGATCCTAACCGTAAACAACATTTTACGGCCGCGAATTTTAATTGTCCAAACCGTAAACCAAATTACGGCTAGGAAATCCTATTTTCTAAGACGTAAAGTATGATTTACGGTTGGGAAATTAAGAACTGCCAACAGTAAACAGTTTCAGAAATTTATTTTTTTAAACTCTAATTTAATCGAATTGAAGCATTTTGACAATCAAAAGCAAAGATAAATGATGGATTTTCTTAGTTTTTTATTTTTATGACATCGTGATGCGGCGGAGAAGAAGAAAAGAGGAAAAAAACAATAGATCTAAGTTTTTTTTAATGATTATCATCTTCATCATGATGATATTACGATCATCATGTTCATCATGATATATGATTAAGAAAGGGAGAAGAAGGTAATTGACCATAAAAGTTAGATTTGGTTTATTTAAGGATAAGTGTATTTTTGATATTTTACATAGGTGAGGTCTTCCCGTATCATGTTTTGGTCGCAATTAGTATTTTAAGCCCCCAGAGTCCCAGCCCCCTACAACCCAGTAATAGGATTCTAAATTAATACAAACTAGGAGTTCAATAGATTGATAATTAAAATAACTGCTAGTTGAATAACAATTACAGGGCATTGAAAGGACTCTGTCCTCCGAACTCACGAAAAAGATCCTTTAATTCAACGGGGAAGTCATCAATTGAAAGTTCCTTTTTCTTCCCAGCATGGAACACCATCTTAGACATGTAATCAGCGGGTCTGTTCCAACCTTTACAAAAGGCATTTACCATAACAACACCACGTCGCCTATATTGTTTTGCAGCATCAATTATTTGCTCCATAATCTTAACAACATCAGGAAGTGAATCACCCTCGCATAACAACTCCGACAGACAACAGACACATAACATACCACTTTCTTTACGGTGGTGTCTACGACAACCACCCTCACGGTTGCTAATGAAGCACTCTTGAACGGCTTGACTCACCCTGTGTGAATTGCACACACAATAAACCCACTTAATGTCATCGAACTTCTTAGCAAGATATAAACCATGTAAAAGACCTTCTAAAGCGTGATAAAATGCTGAGAATTTTGTAAGGAACTCCCTCCTACAGAAGCAAAAGGCCCACCATCTAAGCCATCGGTCCATAACACAGCTCCATACCCACCAGTTTTGACTTTGTCGTTTTTCTTCACTTATGTCCTCGTATAACTATTTTTCATCCTCTGCAGTAAATACTGATGAAATCAATACTGATGAAGTTTTTTGAGATGCAGTTATGGTCTTATCCTCATCATCAGTTTCTTCGGATTCCTCATCTTCATTCCATGTATCAACCTCCTTAACAACACCCATCTCATCTCTTTCAAATTCAATTGGCTTAAGGGTATCATAATATGTAGGTTGCTTGATGGAGGAAGTGGAGAAACCATAAAGAAAACCATGAGGACGCATAGAATCACCAAGACGATCAACTTGAGTACAACTACTACTGCTACCAAACTCCATCTCGTCAGTGTCACTGACAAAAACAAGTAGATGCAATATATCAGAAACTGAAATAAGAGATAATAATTTTCCAAGTACTCAATCTCTTAATCTCTTGTACAATCATTCTTGAGAGTTAGATCATCACCGAATAGCTTCTACAGTAACACTTTCTTTTTTTGATGGCATGGTCCGGCAACGAGGACACTGTTTTAAACTATGAGGATAACGATGAGCACAACAAGTACACCTAAAAAAAAGGAAAAATATATAGTACATCAATGAATAATATAGTACATCAATGACTGAGATGAATAAAATCGTCTAAAAAACTGAAATAAAGTATTGAAGAGGCTAAACATCCAATCATTACCTTAGAAGAGGACGACCACGACGGCCAACTTCAAGCCAGCCATCACCTTCCTCCATGTGTCACTGTAAAGAATAAGTATGCAAAATATTACTAAACGTCCGATCATTAATTTAAACAAAGTATTAGTATTGCTGGTAAAAGATGGGTTTACAACTATTTACAACTAGAAAGATGTTCAAGAGCTTATGGTGGTAGAAGTATGCAGTCTGTGCTTTGTTTACTCATTAAGCAAACTCTTAGTATTTGGTTTTTTGAGAAAGATGTATTTAGAGGGATGACTGTAAATCAAGTCCTGTTCAATTAGGAAACTGCCATTCATGTTTAATCTGTAGTGAATGGCTTTCCTAGGATTGTATTTCCTTTGTTTCCTTTTTAATATATAACCATCTTTACTCAAGAAAAAAAAAACTATGTACAACTAGTATTTAATATCCGTACATGAAAGAAAGAAGTGAAACCAAACAAATATGTCACCTTCTGCGAACTGAATTTCTATGTTAAGTACTAGTATACAAAAAGAAGATGCAAGGCTTCTCTACTTATAACAGTATTATAGAAAAGCTAATTATAGTAAATCCAGAACAAAGAGAACCCGAAACACACTAGGGTTTTCTTTTTCACCCAAAACATCCCCTTTTCAGCAGCGAAGACATTGAAAAACATGTAGAAAATTTAAAGTACAAGGAAATAGGATTCAGAAGAACTAGCAAACCTTACTCGATATCGAAGGTCTGGAGTTACCAGAGAAGCTGCTAATACAACCAGAATAAGAAGCCTCTTTATATTTAAGCAAAAACTTTAATATAGTATCTTTTAAAGCGTCCACACTATATCTCTCTTAGAATAGGAAACATGGCGCACAAGGGTAATTTCACAGTAAGAAGAAATCGACTGGAACTAGTACTCAGACGTGCTGAAGAAATAAATTTTAATTTTTCTAAGCGATATTTTTTTCCTAAAGCTTTCATTAATAGTGTCGCTAACCTCGAAATATTTCCAACTCCATCTTTTTTTCATCTTTATTAGGAGTTCAAAATACGTAATGTGTAGATGTGAAAAATCCTACTTCTACATCCAAAGAATCATAAACACACACATATTGAAGCCAACAAACAAGAGATGCTCAAGAACACAAGATATACGTGGTTCAGTATGATTACCTACGTCCACGGGGGTAAAGGGATGATCTTATTGCTTGATTCAAGTTACAAGGGGTGTATCTCACTAGTAAACTCTCCCTACTCTCATCACAATGCTCTTAGTTCTCTATCTTTTTTCACTGAAATTGCTTGGGCTTTAGCTCTCTACAAGGCTCTCTATTTATAGTTAAACATGATGATACATTCAAGTTACGGTGTGATTCGTGGTACATCTTCCTTGATATCCTTCTCGGGCGATGGATGATGTGTTCCCAAAGATGTTGGGAGGAGCCTATTGGTATCTTCTCCCGATGTCCTTCTATCCGATACTGATTTCTTAGTGAGTGTGGCCGAAGTCGTCCGTGATACTCTCAGTCTCGAGTCTTACTTTGACCAGATCCTTCTTATCCTCTCAACTGTCTTGTCAGAGCATTTATTACTCTAACACTCGACAAGAGTCTCTTCCATCACATCCGATATTTACCTTTACACGTATTGGCTTCACGGGATCTTTTGGTGTCTCTTTTCTCGCGCCGAGCTTGGATAGAATGATTCGGTGCTTCATACTTCACCTGCTATTGACACGACGTTGCCTAAGATTGCTCCACCTGGATCTGTGGATTATTCACACCTACATTTATGCCCATTCTTTCACTCGTTTATTCGACACGAGGGGAAGAAACCGCTTCACCTCCCACGTCCCTGGCCATGCCGTGTTTTACGCCATGTTGTTCTCAATTACTTCTTCCTTTATGACTCGTTACCTCTTTCTCCGGTTGCAACTGTCGTGACTATAAGTTCGACGGATAAACCATTGATCTCTCATTTACTTCTTTCAGACAATAGCATTCTCTTTCCTTGGTTTTTTCCTTCAACTGTTGTTTGAATAACCTTCTGTCTTCCCTTGTCTTTTCTTTTCACAAACCATACTCGTCCTTTGATCATATTATTGCTTGTTTCTTGCTGCTGCTGTGATTCTTTCCATTTGCTGCTTTCTTTCACACACTCTATTCCAGGTTTCCTTTTCAGTTTTTCAATGGCTTCTTCGACTCCTTCCATGACTGAGAAGAGGTGCGTAAGTTATACTTTTTCTGATGATGATGGTGTTCCTCTTGATTCCTTATTTATTGTTGATAGGCCTTCGCATCATGATCATCGTGCTCTTAACTCTATCTTTTCTGATGGTTCTCCTTTCTATTTCGTGTAGCAATGACAAGAGAGTTGCTAAAGATATGACATACGAACAATTCATCAAACAGTTGAAGGATGATTTTGATCTTCATGGTTATGATATCCGGCTATTGTTGGGCCAGAAAGGAATTTCCTCACTCGGTCGAGGGGACCGTTGTTACCAAAGGTCAATTGGAGCTCGGACTGCGCTTTCCTCTATATGATCATAGCGGTCCTTTTATGTATGAAGTTTTTTCCAAAATTCTTCCATCCCGTGCCTTAGATCAATGGAACGGCAACACCTTTCGTATCATGTCCGAATGGGAGAGACGAGGGCGAGGCGAGTGCACCGCTACTTCTTGGTCGACCTACGATCCTTCTCAAGAGGGAGACTACACCCCTTCCAGCTTTGTTGCCAACTATCGAAGTGGGACTGCTACGAATGATGACCTTGCTGGTTTTTCTGCCAGTCCTCATCGCAATAAGACTCTCCTAGAGGGATTTAAGAAGCTGTTGTTAGATGAGGATCCTGAGGGAGGAACTACTAATAAGCATGCCCGTCACACCAGTGATGTAGCTTGGGATCGAGTATCTCTTGCTATTTATGGTCCTCTTTTAAGTGGCCAGTTTCCACCTCCGGCCGAGCCTTATCCATTCTGGGTGGTTAATATTGATCGGGTATGTTTTTCCATTTGTTTAGTTGGTCGGCCCGGGTAACCGGTAAGATAGTGTTCTGACTTGTTTGTATTTTGTAGCCTAAGTCCCAGAGTAATCCTCCTAAGTTTCCCAACCTTCGAAAGAGGGACAGAGGTCTTAGCACATGAATCGAGGAAGAGGCAGGGAATGTAACAAATATACTTCTTTAACCACAGTACATGTACTTGCACCTATTTGTTGCCTTGAATGAATCTGACGATGACTCATGTGCAGAGGTCGAAAGCTGATAAAGAAGAGGTTGGAGGTGCTTTGTCGAAAGATGGTGAGGATCTCGAGGATCGGCTACCTTTATCCCATTTCTTGAGGAAGTCGCCTCAGAAACCTTCTGATATTTCGTCTACCATTGTAGGTGGTAAGCCTGGTGGGAGGGGTAAAGACTCAAAGGAGATGAGTCTGCCTCGAGAAAGGACATGCCCCAGCAACCTGCTGTATCTTCGGCCAGCAAAGGCGTTGTCATTGCTGATGATGTTGTTTTTGTGATGTCTGATGATGATGACGAGGATCTTTTTGGGGAGGAAGATGATGCCGGTGGCTCGGGCGAAGAAGAGGAGCCGAAGTAGGTGTAGGAGTTGCGGATGGAAAGAATGCTTTTCACGGGGATGGGTCACTGGAAAATAAGCCTCATGTCGCCCCTTCCCCGAGGTCGGGTGCAAATAACTTCTTCACCTTTTCGGGCCCAGTGTGTAATTCCCTGTGGGCTCTTAATTCTACCGAATTTGACTCCCTAACCGAAGAGGAGATGATCAATGTCGTGTCCCTGTATTCTGTCGGTTTGAAGGAAACCTTCAACCAGATGGTGCGTTATCTTTCTTAGCTGCCTACTTGTTATGTGGGATAAGTGTTGATGTCTTGGAACATAATGTCCTCAGGCTGCAAATAGAAAGTTTTTGGAGGCTGATACGCGGCGAAGAGAGTTAGCGGAACTGGAAGGTCTTCGTGTCCAGTTGCAGCGAGAGCAAGAACGAACCCCAGGATTGGAGAGGCAACTGTCCGAGACCCAAGGTATTTACTCATAACCTAAGTATCTATGATTGATTCTGTAGTGCCAATATCCTGAGTTCAGTATTATCTTCCTAGCCGATATGTCTAGTATGGATGCTGATGCCACTTCGGAATATCGTCTGCTAAAGAGAAAGTTAGAAATTGAGCTGAACCATGTTGATAACCTCCGCCAAAGAATTTTCAATAAGGATGATAAGATAGATCGTCAAGAGGACGAGATCGAGCATATTCGATACGAACTACTTCGATACCATAAATTTGAGTATGTGCCTAATGAGATGGACAATGTTCGGGCGAGCCTCTCTCGGGTTCAAGGGATTGCTGCCGACAAAACTTTGTTAGCCGATAACTTAGAAAGTCAGTGTGGCAAGTTGAGACTCCAAATTAGATATTTGCACGTTGATCGCAAGCGGATTTTGAAGGAAAAAGATACTACCGAGGGGTCTAATCAAGAGTTAATAGAGAAGCTTCGCCGATTTGATCAGGTATCCTAAGAGTTAGAGTGGGTTAAAGCTCAGTTATCGGGTATGCAGTTGGCACGTGATCGGCAGAAAGCTAGTTGGAGTGACCAGAAGAAATATTTCCCCACCAATGAATTCAATGAGCATATCTATCATGAGTTAACTTCGAAGGTTTCGTCCCTTGAGTGTAGTTTAGTTAAATATGAGGAAACCGTTAAAGTAGTTTTACCTTTGCTTGAAGGTGTTTTTTGCTTATGTTGTATTGTTCTCATGCTTATTTCAATGTCATGGTGTTGGCGCCTTGTCACTAACCGCCTCTTTATATCTGTAGTTGAGAAGGAAAGGTGAAGTCTTTGGAGGAAGAGACTGCTCGATTGAAGGCGAGAGAGACCCAGTTACTCGGAAAGGTGGCTACTGCTGAGGCGGCGTCGACTCAACTGACTCTTCAACTTGCTGCTGAGAAAGAGAAGTTCAAAACCGAGCTTGTTACAAAGGTCAAGGAAGGTGTAAAGGCGGTTGCCGAGAAGAAGCGAGCTGATCCTGCTGCTAAGAAGGAAAGCCCGAGGTCGATTCCGCCGAAAGAATAGTCAGATATTTTGTAGTGCTTTTCCACTAGTGTTCCCTTTACTCTGGGCTGTAATTCGCTTGAACACCTTTATTTTTTCAAACATCTGTCTTATGGTGTGTTGCGTCGCCAATTGGTTGTTTTATCGTTTCCTAACATTTTCGCTTGTGTTACTTCGATCGTACCTTGTTATTTGTTTACGGTGGTTCATTATTCCCTGCATCCAAATTTTTTAATTAGTTAGTGTAAATTCCATTTCTGTCGAACACACTCAACAGGGAGGGTCATCGGGCCCAACGCCATGTCCCGATTGAGGTATCTCATCACCGTCAATTTGATCTAGTGGTAAGGTATTCGGTCATCCCTAAGTTTTATTGGCCCGATATCCCCAGAAAGTTATCGATTGACTAGCCTGGGAAAGTGATTCCGGCCACTTGCGGTGGGAGCAATGTTGTATGCTCGACTGTCAAGTACTCATCCCCCGAAAATCGGTCACTAGTTTCCAACCACCAGGACCCTTAGACTACCTCGGCACTTGCACACTGCCACTGCCCCGAGTTCGAATTTCCCGTTGAGTGTAAGACACCTCGGCACTTGCACACTGCCATCGCCCCGAGTACGAATGTCCATTCGAGTATAAGTCACCTCGGAACTTTCACACTGCCATCGCCCCGAATACGAATGACTATTAGACACAATTGTCATATTCCCTACCCCACATGGATTTTTAAGGAAATAGATGACAAGGTATCATACCTGCTCGCATACCTCTTATGGGTGATATAACTTCAAGTGTTGAGTGTTCCATGGCCGTGGTTCTGGTGTTCCATCCGATTTCAATATCTTATACGCTCTTTCTCCCACTTTTTCCACAATAGTGTATGGTCCACCCCATCTTGCCGCCAATTTTCCGCCTTTCCTATCACGTTCATAACTAGGTAGTTCCTTTAATACCAACTTTACAAGTTGGAACTCCCTTGGCCGGACTCGTTTGTTGTATTCACGTTGCTGTCTCCTTTAGTAATTTTTCATTTTTTGGAGATCCATTTCTCTAGTTTCTTCCAAGTCATCGAGCTTAGACAAGATTAGATCTGCCGAGATGTTCCGCCTCCATGCCTTAGTCCTAGTGGTGGGTATCATTGCTTCAGTAGGAATGATGGTCTCTGTTCTGTATGTTAACATAAAGGGCGGCAAGCCGGTCGCCTCTCTTCGAGTAGTTCTGTAGGCCCATAGAACATTATAGATCTCCTCAACCATTCGTCGTACTCCTCTTATAACTTCTTTTTCAGGTTATCTTCTATTGTTTTGTTTGTGATTTAATCCTTCCCATTACTTTGTGGGTAAATGAGCGTTGCCTTACTCTTTCAAATGTTATAGGTGTTGAATAGTAGGTCGATGTTCTTTCTTTGTAGTTGTTTCCCATTGTCCGAGACGATTACTGTCAGCACGCCGAAACGACAGATGATGTGTTCCCAAATGAAATGAAACACATCCTTATTTCGAATGTGCCTCAGTGGTGCATCTTCCACCCACTTGTTGAAATAGTCAGTAGCCACGATCAGATACTTTCTTTGTACCATCCTGACATGCAATGGTCCCACGATATCGATCCCCCACTTGGCGAAGGTGATATTAATTTTGATTGTTGTTGTAGGAATGAGGTTCAAACTCTCGGACTTGTGAAGATTAAATTTAAAGATTTAATAAAATTATATACAAAAATATTAACAAAGTGGGCGAGAGGTAACCAAGACACTAGAATCCACTATTATACATGAATGATGTCAAGTATTTCATAACTCTAATTATCCTTTTAATCCTTTATTTCTTAATCCACAAATAATCAAACATATTCTCAAAAATTAATTGTATCCCTTAAGCATAGATTATCTAACCAAAGCATAACCTATCTAATTGAATCACAACTAATGAAGAAAATTATGTAAACTTTTAAGAACTCTGCAAAAGCAGTGATTGAGTGAATTATAATTAAATATTAGAGAAAATGAAATAGTTACCCATTGTTCATGTGTGAATAGCTTCATCCATTACCTTGGTTACGAGAGAATTATCCGCTCATCATGTTGGAAAACCTCTCAAAGAATTTCATTGATGCTCAAAAATGGTTTACAAATGATGAGAATATGAGAAATACAATAAAACCGGGTTTGTAACAATTATATTTGTTACAAACCAGAGAACTACGACCCTCAGTGACAAAATAAGACTGCTGCAGATGTGTCGCAAACGCTGTAGCAAATAAGTCTGCCTGATGTACGACCCACATGTGTGAGTCGTTACTACTGTAGGAAAACGACTGTTGGTGCAGGTCCGTTCTTCGTGTTCTTCAGTGTTCTTCAATGGCAGCAGCAGCAGCAGGTGGTCTCTCTGCAAATTCGATTTTTTTGACTCTGTGGTGATCTAAACTTCTCCCAATATCTCCCCCTCACTTCTCTATGATCCCCTCACCCTATATATACTCAACAACAGCAAAATATCACGCCATAACTCTCACAAATTTTCATTAAACTCGGCAGTGAAGAAAAATATTCTAGGAATATTTTCTTCCCTGTTTTAGCCTCTCACGTGTTTCTACAGCTGCAAAATCTCCTCATTTATCTTCTTCACGGTCCAGAGTGTTGCTAGAGTCATCATACACGAGCAGAATACGCATAAATCTTCCAAAACCCGTGAACTATTCTTCTCATGCACGGGCTGCCCTAATTCCTTGTCACGGATTTTCCAGCCAAATTTGATCGAAACAAACACCCATACCAACTCTTTTATGACATATCACAACTACCCATGAAGTTTCAGCCCTTTAGTCCACCTAGAACATCTTCAAATTTCGATCGAAACATTCTCAGAGAGCTGCCACATTTTCCCCGCCAATTTTTAAGTTTCAAATGAAGAAGATGGTGTCCCCCTAACCAGACGTGGGGTGCGAATAGCAGCTGCCTTTTTGGGGTGCCCCTTAGCCAAATCTGGGCTCCGTATAGCAAGTGTCCTCCGGAGGGTGTTCCGAGTGATTTTTCGAGCCGATTTTTCCAACAATATTTATTTTCCAAAAATACCTAAAAATACACAAAACACCATAATAAGGACGAAAATGAGTACCAACAATACGAAACATTGAGGACAAATTACACACATAAATGCGTCTATCAAATACCCCAAACTTATTATTTGCTAGTCCTCGAGCAAAACTAATAAAAAATAAATAAAACCGAGTTAATCTCGGGAGGGTTTACCAGAGGTGTGCCCACAAAACCATTACTCCAGACCCTAGCTATCTACGCAGAACCTTGGAAGGCACTAAAGAATATCCTTGGTTGGCATACTTATTGACTACAGGAGGAAGTACCCTGATGCGAAATTCCAATTGTTGTACACGAGTTTGCACTCAAGCATAATAAAATTCATATAAAGTGACAGAGCTCTACTCAGATAGTTTCTGGACATCATAAACCGGAGTCAAACAATCACATGGATAGATTAAGAAGATGGATGTAGAGAAAAATGTGGATGATTTTGACTAAGGTGAACCTATCCTAATGGACGAGATACTGGTCTGGACTAGTATCAACAAACTGGCATATACAAGGGAACCAGTGGTTGATAAACCTAACTCTAGGTCAACACAACTGGCATATGCAAGGGCACCAGTGGTCGACTTTATTGAATTTATTCCGGTTGTTTTGGTGGTCTGGTTTCAATTTTTTTTCCATTATCACCAAGTACTGCTTCAGTTGCTTTTTACAATCTTTATTTTTTTATCTCAGTCACTTTATTTTCACCCTAGCAATGGTAAAAAAATAAATAAAAAGAAGTGATCAGGATTCTTTCGATGTTTCCATCACGAGGATATGGCGAAACTACCATGTTTTCTTTTTCTAACACCTGAGCTCTGTGCTTTTATGAATAGACTCTTTAGATGTTTCCATCTAATCAGATTGGTTCCTCAAATCCTACAACCAAAATGCTTCCATCCACTTAGATTAGTTAGTGCCAACCTTAATAAGCATAAATTTCTAGTCTCTGGAGCTTATTTATTGCAACTAAGAACTTTCTCCCATACCCCTAAACTTAAATCTAACATTGTCCTCAATGTTCTAAAGATGAAATTAAAAGCATGAACAAGGAGAAACTCTTACCAATGAAGCAAAAGAGATAAGGAAGGATATTACCGTGTCGCATGAATATTGGGTTACCTCCCAAGAAGTGCTAAGTTTAAAGTCTTCAGCCAGACTAAGCAAGGATTAGTCACCACGTAGAATCATATAGTAGTAGACGGAATAACTGTGGGTCATCTGGATCAAAAAGTGTTACCCACAAGAAGAGGAAACTGTAAAAGACCAAGAAGATACCGAACATACCCTTGCTTAAGACAACTACATCTAGTTGTGGTTCAGGTTCAGGCTCTATAAAAGGGTCTAAATAAAAGGTTTTCATCGGTTGGATTTCCTCAAATCTAAGATCCGGTTCAGGTATCAGACTCTGGAAAAACTCAACTAAAAACTTAGAAGCACATAACAGCAACCTGAATAATTGGGGATCCTCTAAGTCAATTAGATTTGACTCACAAAGTTGACCATAATAATGGTCATTCTTAAGAAAATGTGTCGACCCTAATATCCTAAAATAATTAGGTTTAGTCTCAAAACTTAATATCCGACACATCTGAAATCATATGTTCCCACAATTGGAAGAAAAGTTTTTGGTGGGAAAACAAAGTCAATCTTGGTATCATAGCCTGGGTTAACCACATCAACCAGAGGATGGGTTTCTAACAACTGAGCTTCTCCATGGACATCATTAGGTTCGGGAAAACATGTATGAAGATAATCTTGTAATATGGTTGAGGCATAAATGTCAAGTCCTACACGAGGGAACTTTTTAAGAGTTAAATGATGTGGTTCTTAAGTGGTAGTAAAGTTCGTTCAACTCGGATTGTGTGGACTCGATTTTAGACTCAAATTAAAATAGAAAACTTAAAAAGAAATTGTTATCAAGATTGCAAAAAGCACTGAGAATCAGGATTCCACCAATCTTTATGTGATTTAATCTAGTCAATAATTATGCAACTCTTTACGTTTGAAGTGATTCCAATATTCGCCTAGACAAGTAGATTCTCAAAACAATAGCTGTAAATCGAAAGCATGGACCATCAAAAGACTTAACCTAAGCATGACCCATCAATTGAGAACACAACCACTTAATCAGAATCATAAATTCAATTTCAGTTCAGTGCAAATAATCATAAAAGAATTACAAAAATTAAATTAAATAGAATTTACCACATAATATTTGGAAAAATGGCTTCCTCCGTCGCCTCAGCAATGGGGTTTAGCTCCTCATATTAATCACTTACTCAAAATATTTGTTCTTAGCCCAAAAGTTGATTAAAAGAATGAGAAACTATAAAACTGATTGTTTGCAACGATGTAACGGCGTTTCAAAACAAAGGAATGACTGTTACAAAGAAGTTACTGTAGCAGCGTTACAAATTTGAGACGCTGTTCTTATTTGCAACGTTTGTTCTTCAGCAGCAGCAGAAACTTGGGTTTTCCTGCAACTTGATCAATTCAGCTCTGTAGTGCTACAAACTCCTCTGCGAATGCTCCAATAACTTCGTAACCTTCACTGGGACTCGAACACACCTTTTATACTGCCCAGAAACCTGAAAATAGCGATTAATTCTCTCTTTTTCTTTTCGTGCTCGCCACAGCAATAATCTTCTCTTCCAACTTCCTTACGCGTTTCTAAGACTTCCAAATCATCCGAAACTCTTCCTTATATAGAATCTCACCTTAGGAAACAATATCACGCCTTTAGTCTCCCTGAAATTCCTAAAATAATTCCACAAAGTTTCTGTGCAAAACTCAAACTATGTTTCCTTTTTCTGGATTATCCAGCCCAATTTGATCGATTCCAGCGCACATACCAAGCCTATTATGCTCAATCACGTCCAGCCCAACAAATTTCAGCGATTGAATCTCTCTAAAACACCTTCGAAATCCAACCCAAAGTTTGGTTCTTTGTTGGATATTTTTCCCGCCAAAATTTCATTCGAATTTGAGAAGAAAGTGACCTCCCCCTATCCTGTGCTGGTCTCCCTTTAGAAGATGCCTGCAAATTGGTCACCCCTTAGTAATTAGGTTACCCTTATCCAAAGTGAGAGTCTGTATAGTAATTTTCTCCCACGAGCGCAAAAACCACTTTTTTAGCCAATTTCGCCGCAAAAGCTTATTTCTCCAAAAATACCTACAGGGACATAAAAAGTCATAATAAATATAAAATCGAGCACTAATAATATATACAATTGAGATTATATAAGACACAAAAATGTGCCTATCAAATACCCCCAAACTTATTATTTGCTAGTCCTCGAGCAAATCAAATAGAAAATAAAATCCTAACTCACTGTCGCAGGCATCGTCGATTGCATTTAGGGTATGCAATAAGCCTTTAAAAACCCCTAGGTGTCCCTAGTGGTGGAGTGTTGTCTCCGGAGGGCTTACAAGAGGTATACCCACAAAACCTTTACTCCATACCTTGGATATCTACGCAGAACCTTGGAAGGCACTAAAGAATCTCCTTGGTTGGCATACTTATTGACTACAGGAGGAAGTACCCTGATGCGAAATTCCAATTGCTGTACACGAGTTTGCACTCAAGCATACTAAAATTCATATAAAGTGACAGAGCTCTACTCAGATAGTCGCACTATGGACATCAATATCCGGAGTCAAAACTAATCACATGGATAGATCAAGAAGATGGAAATAGAAAAACATAGATGGTTTTGATGTTTACTAAGTGAACGGCGTTTCCCATATCTGTCTGAAGGCCTCCGCCAAAATGAACCTATCCTAATGGATTGAGATACTTAGTCTGACTAATATCAACACAACTGGCATATACAAGGGAACCAGTGATCGATAATCCTAATTCTAGTTCAACACAACTGGCATATACAAGGGAAACAGTGGTCGACTTTATTCACTGATTTGTTTTTGTTTTTTTCAGCTTTTTCATTTCATTCATCATTTTTTTTTGATCCGTTTGGTCTAATTGGTCTGGTCTTTTTTTTTTCTTTGTAACTCAATCACTATAATTCACCCTAGCATTGGTAACAACTTGAATCGTGGGACCCACCTAATCACTTCTAGAAACATAGCTTAAAAACAAAATAAAATAAAAATAGAAGTGAAAATGACTCAACGAGATTTGGTGAAACTATCATGTTATTTCTAACACATGAGCTCTGTGCTTTTATGAATAGACTCTTCTGGATGTTGCCATCTAATCAGATTGGTTCCTCAACTCCTACAATCAAAATGCTTCCATCCACTTAGATTAGTTAGTGCCATCCTAAATAGGCATAAATTCCTAGGCTCTGGAGTTTATTTATTCATATTTCAACTAAAAAGTTTCTTCCATACCCCCAAACTTAAATCTAACATTGTCCTCAATGTTTTAAAGATAAAATTAAAAACATGAACAAGGAGAAGCTGTTACCATTTGAAGCAAAAGAGATAAGGAAAGATATTACCGTGTTGCATGAGATTGGGTTACCTCCCAAGAAGTGCTAAGTTTAACGTCTTCAGCCAGACATAAGAAAGGATTAATCACCTCGTATCATAAAGTAATAGCCGAAATATCCGTGGGTCATCAAAACCAAATAGAGCTATCACAAGTAAAAGGAATCTGCAACATGCCAAGAAAATTAACAAATAAAGCACACCCTTGTCTAGTTTCATTTTTAAGACAACTACATCTAGTTGTGGTTCAGGTTCAGGCTCTATGAAAGGGTCTAGATAAAATATTTTCATGCGCTGGAATTCCTCAAAGCTAAGGTCCGGTTCAGGTATTAGAGTCTGGAAAAACTCAAGTAAAAACTTAGAAGCACATAATAATAACCTAAATAATTGTGGATCCTTAAAGTCAATCAGTTTTCACTCACACAGCTGACCACAATAAGAGTGGTGGTCTTCCTTAAACAAATATGTCGATCCTAATCTCCTAAAGTAATTAGGTTTAGTCTCAAAACTTAATAACTGACACATATGAAACTTACACATTCCCACAATCGGTTGAAAAATATTTGGTGGGAAAACAAAGTCAATCTGGATATCATAGCCTGGGTAAACCACATCAACCATAGGATGGGTTTCTAACAACTGAACTTCCTTATGGACATCACTAGGTTCAGGAAAACGTGTATGAAGATAATCTTGTAAAATGGTTGAGGAACATATGTCAAGTCCCAAGTGAGGGACCTTGCTAACAGTTAAAGCACATGGAGAATGATAATCACTCCCAAACTTAGAGTTTTCAGTGTCTCTAGAAAGACTAGTCACAACTTCATCAATTTCTAGATCGTTGGAATCCTGAAAATAGTCAATTGCTTCTTCTAGGTTATACTCAAGTGAAGCATCCTCACTCATATTTAATAGTTGTACGAGTTCATTTTCTTCGTCTAAGACCATTGTTTCTAAATCGCTAGACTCTAAAACGGTATTCTCAGGATAAACTCGTTCCTCTAAACCATTATTGACTTCGTAATCAAAAGGAAATACTACATCATCTAAAGAAGTGGTATCTCTAATCAAATCCTCGTCCTTTTGAATAGGTGAATAATCATTAAAATTATCGGGATCTGAACCAGAAATGACACTATCGTCATAAAGTTCATTTGGAGTAACAAATTCCTGATCACTATGCCTATATATTTCAAATTCTTCATCAACAGTATCCACATCATAATCATCATAATAACAGGAAAATGGTTGAACTTCATCTAAACAAGTAGTGTTACCAATTTTATCCTCGTCATCTTGATTATGCAAATAACTGTCCTCATTTTCAAGGGTTCTATTGGAATCACTGTATTGGAAATTAAGATTATTTCGAGCAATTCATTTCGTTCGTCTCAGCTATCAGCTTGAAGGATTCCTCTATAGAAAGTTCTCTTTCATCATAACCTAAGTTATTCATCTCAGCTAACTTACGTGTCGACTCCTCTAATTTCCTGAGGGACTCTTCTAAAGGAGAAATATAAGAATTTTACTCGTATGACCGGTGCTTGTGTGGATAGTAATTGGGCTCATCAAGGTATAAGCCATAACCTTGAAAAGGCTGATATTCCCAACCACTATTCACACTATGGTCAAAGTAGTAACGTCCGTTTGGAAACTCAGTCGGATATTCGTTGTATTGGCTCTTGTAATACCAGTTCGACATTCTATTGCAGGGGTGTGAGTTTTCACACAAAATAAAACCCACTGACAGGGGATTCGTGGGTGGATATAGTTTTACCTCCCGTACCATATGGGCGATGAACCGTTGAAGTCGACTCAGGCCACCGACTCCAATGTCAGTGTACGAACCCGAGGGGCCGAGACAGTATCGTAACTGTCGTCCTTCCCTGCAAACAGTTTATATTTAATCCTAACCCTTCCTTAGGGTTTAAAAATAATAATGTCCAAGTCCAAAAATAAAGTCCAAAAAGTGTCCAAAAATAAAAAGAAAATTTACAAGAAATAAAACCCTATTTACAGTTTCTAAAAATAAAACAAAATAACTATACACAAAATATTCTTCTTCACTCCTTTCGGATTCCTCTTTTCTTTCCTTCTTTGGCGATGCTTTCCTTTTATAGCACTTTTTCTTTCCTTGTAGATTCGCTCCAATCTGAAAAGAATCGAAAAATACCAAAGGCGTAAAAGAGAACAAAAATTCTAAAAGAAATAAAATAAATCTAAAACCTAATACAAATCCGCGTCGGCGGCGCCAAAAATTGATGTAGTTTTTAAGTGGTAGTAAGGTTCGTTCAACTCGGATTGTGTGGACTCGATTTTAGACTCAAATTAAAATAGAAAACTTAAAAAGAAATTGTTATCAAGATTATAAAAAGCACTGAGACTCAGGATTCCACCAATCTTTATGTGATTTAATCTAGTCAATAATTATGCAACTCTTTACGTTTGAAGTGATCCCAATATTCGCCTAGACAAGTAGATTCTCAAAACAATAGTTGTAAATCGAAAGCATGGACCATCAAAAGACTTAACCTAAGCATGACACATCAATTGAGAACACAACCACTTAATCAGAATCATAAATTCAATTTCAGTTCAGTGCAAATAATCATAAAAGAATTACAAAAATTAAATTAAATAGAATTTACCACATAATATTTGGAAAAATGGCTTCCTCCGTCGCCTCAGCAATGGGGTTTAGCTCATAATATTAATCACTTGATCAAAATATTTGTTCTTAGCCCATAAGTTGATTAAAAGAATGAGAACCTATAAAACTGATTGTTTGCAACGATGTAATGGCGTTGCAAAACAAAGGACTGACTGTTACAAAGAAGTTACTGTAGCAGCGTTACAAATTTGAGACGCTGTTCTTATTTTCAACGTTTGTTCTTCAACAACAGCAGAAACTTGGGTTTTCCTGCAACTTGATCAATTCAGCTCTATAGTGCTACAAACTCCTCTGCGACTTCTCCAATAACTTCGTAACCTTCCCTGGGACTCGAACACACCTTTTATACTGCTCAGAAACCTAAAAATAGCGATTAATTCTCTCTTTTTCTTTTCGTGCAAGCCACGGCAATAATCTTCTCTGCCAACTTCCTTACACGTTTCTAAGACTTCCAAATCATCCGAAACTCTTCCTTATATAGAATCTCAACTTAAAAAACAATATCACGCCTTTAGTATCCCTGAAATTCCTAAAATAATTCCACAAAGTTTCCGTGCAAAACTCAAACTCTGTTTCCTTTTTCTGGATTATCCAGCCCAATTTGATCGATTTCAGCGCACATACCAAGCCTGTTATGCTCAATCACGTCCATCCCAACAAATTTCAGCGATTGAATCTCTCTAAAACACCTTCGAAATCCAACCCAAAGTTTGGTTCTTTGCTGGATATTTTTCCCGCCAAAATTTCATTCGAATTTGAGAAGAAAGTGACCTCCCCCTATCATGTGCTGGTCTCCCTTTAGCAAATGCCTGGAAATGGGTCACCCCTTAGTAATTAGGTTACCATTTATCCAAAGTGAGAGTCCGTATAGTAATTTTCTCCGACGAGCGCAAAAACCACTTTTTTAGCCAATTTCGCCGCAAAAGCTTATTTCTCCAAAAATACCTACAGGGACATAAAAAGCCATAATAAATATAAAATCGAGCACTAATAATATATACAATTGAGATTATATAAGACAAAAAAATGTGCCTATCATTAAAGCACATGGAGAATGATAATCACCCCCAAACTTGGAGTTTTCTGTGTCTCTAGAAAAACTAGTCACAACTTCCTTAATTTCTAGGTCATCAGATTCCTGGAAATGGTCAATTGATTCTTCTAATTCAGGTTCATCCTCACTCATCTCTACGAGTTCATCTTCTTCGTCTAAGACTATTGTTTCTAAATCGCTAGACTCTAAAACATTATTCTCAGAATAAACTCGTTCCTCTAAATCATTATCGGCTTTGTAAACAGGAAATACTACATCGTCTAAAACGAGGGTATCTCTAGTCAAATCCTCGTCCTTTTGAATAGGTGAATAATTATTAAAATTATTTGGATTTGAACTAGAAATAATATTATCATTGTAAAGCTCAATTGGAGTAACCATTTCCTGATCACTATTCCTACATAAGTATGATTCTCCATCAACACTATCCTCATCATAATAACATGAAAAAGATCGAACCTCATCAAAACAAGTAGTGCTACCAATTCTAACCTTGTTATCTTGATTATGTAAATAACTATCTTCATTCTCAAGGGTACTATTGGATACACTATATTGACAATTCAAGTAATTTCGACAAATTCTTTCATTCGTCTCAGCTATCCGCTTGAGGTTGTATTCTAAAGAAGGTTCACTCATTATTGTAGTTCTTTCATCTATAATTATACTATTCATATCATCTAACTTACGCGTCGACTCAGCTAACTTCCTGAGGGACTCTTCTAAAGGAGTAATAGGAACAGAGGGATCATAAAAAGGACTACTTTTCAATAGTTTGATTGTATCCTCTAGAGACGAAGAACTAGTACTATAATCTTCTTGCTCGTAAGACTGATGCATGTGTGGATAGTAATTGGGCTCACCAGGGTAT
This sequence comes from Papaver somniferum, assembly GCF_003573695.1. NCBI lineage: Eukaryota > Viridiplantae > Streptophyta > Magnoliopsida > Ranunculales > Papaveraceae > Papaver > Papaver somniferum. The sequence goes on along the minus strand of NC_039359.1, from coordinate 79,531,524 downwards.
GACCCATATCCTTCCAAAGGATGGCGTTCCCAACTACTATTCCTAACATGGTCATAGAAAGGATGATGTCCATATTCAAATTCAGGTCGATAATCATTGTATTGGCTTCTATCATAACAGTTCGACATTCTTAATTGCAAGGGAATTCTACACAATCACAAACAAGGCTGAATCGACCAAATCAAACCTATAAAATCTAGCAAACAACAAGCATTATGGATCCACTTAGATTGTTTCTAGACCAGCTTCTAATCCTTCGAAAGGGAATTCGTTACAATTTGAGAAAACCCCTCTGGAATCAATCCGAGTCAAAGTAAGTTGAATTGAGGCGAGGGAAGCTCAGTGGAGCTTTGATACCCAAGGCCTCACCGCTATCACAAGGCGGCGCAGTCACACATTCAACTCATAGAAACCATCATGAACTTCAAAGTATGCTAAAAGAGTAACCAATATTTTTCGAACGACTTTCCTACTAAGCTCGTTACCCTATAGGTCTCGTTCTAGTCAAAATTTTAAGCTTAGGTTCGCGTTTGGTTTCGTTTTCCTAAAGCGGGCAAGAAGGAAACGGTGATGAAATCCGAGTCCTTATCTTAATTTGGCCAGGACTTTCCCTTTACTAGGAAATTAAAATAACCGTATTCAAATCCTCAGTATATATTCACCTTAAGGCATACAATAAACCCGCTGACAGGGGATTCGCGGGTGTTTCAAAAGCTTACCTCCCATACCAGACGGGCGCAGAACCGTTGAAGTCGACTCGGGCCACGACTCCTATGTCATGTGTGAACCCGAGGGGCCGAGACGATATTGTAATCGTCGTCCTTCCCTGCAAACAGTTTTATATTTAATGTACCCTTCCTTAGGGTTTAAAAAAAATAAAATAATTGTCCAAGTCCAAAGTCCAAATAAAGTGAAAAAGAAAAGAAATAAAAAAAATAA
>NC_039359.1:79500077-79530479 GCF_003573695.1 Papaver somniferum | reverse complement strand
CTAAAAAAAAAAAAAAATTCTCTCTCTCTCTCTCTCTCTCTCTTTTTTTTTTAATTTTTTCGTTCGCTCTTTTTTTTGCTTTGTCTTTTTCCTTCTCTTTTAGCTTTAAGCTTTGATTCCAAGTCTTTAGTATCCAACTTCAAACCTATAATACAAAGACACACCCAAAGAAACGTAAAAAGAACAAATGAAATAAAAAAAAACCTAAAAATTCTACCTAAGCACAAATCCGCGTCGGCGGCGCCAAAATGATATTAATTTTGATTGTTGTTGTAGTAATGAGGTTCAAACTCTCGTACTTGTGAAGATTAAATTTAAAGATTTAATAAAATTATATACAAAAATATTAACAAAGTGGGCGAGCGGTAACCAAGACACTAGAATCCACTATTACACATGAATGATGTCAAATATTTCATAACTCTAATTATCCTTTTAATCATTTATTTCTTAATCCACAAATAATCAAACATATTCTCAAAAATTAATTGTATCCCTTAAGCATAGATTATCTAACCAAAGCATAACCTATCTAATTGAATCACAACTAATGAAGAAAATTATGTAAACTTTTAAGAACTCTGCAAAAGCAGTGATTGAGTGAATTATAATTAAATATTAGAGAAAATGAAATAGTTACCCATTGTTCATGTGTGAATAGCTTCATCCATTGCCTTGGTTACGAGAGAATTAGCCGCTCATCATGTTGGAAAACCTCTCAAAGAATTTCATTGATGCTCAAAAATGGTTTACAAATGATGAGAATATGAGAAATACAATAAAACAGGGTTTGTAACAATTATATTTGTTACAAACCAGAGAACTACGACCCTCAGTGACAAAATAAGACTGCTGCAGCTGTGTCGCAAATGCTGTAGCAAATAAGTCTGCCTGATGTACGACCCACAGGTGTGAGTCGTTATTATTGTAGGAAAACGACTACTGGTGCAGGTCCGTTCTTCGTGTTCTTCAGTGTTCGTCAATGGCAGCAGCAGCAGCAGGTGGTCTCTCTGCAAATTCGATTTTTTTGACTCTGTGGTGATCCAAACTTCTCCCAATCTCTCCCCCTCACTTCTCTATGATCCCCTCACCCTATATATACTCAACAGCAGCAAAATATCACGCCATAACTCTCACAAATTTTCATTAAACTCGGCAGTGAAGAAAAATATTCTAGGAATATTTTCTTCCATGTTTTAGCTTCTCACGTGTTTCTACAGCTGCAAAATCTCCTCATTTATCTTCTTCACGGTCCAGAGTGTTGCTAGAGTCATCATACACGAGCAGAACACGCATAAATATTCCAAAACCCGTGAACTATTCTTCTCATGCACGGGCTGCCCTGATTCCCTGTCACGGATTTTCCAGCCAAATTTGATCGAAACAAACACCCATACCAGCTCTTTTATGACATATCACAACTACGCATGAAGTTTCAGCCCTTTAGTCCACCTAGAACATCTTCAAATTTCGATCGAAACATTCTCAGAGAGCTGCCACATTTTTCCCGCCAATTTTTAAGTTTCAAATGAAGAAGATGGTGTCCCCCTAACCAGATGTGGGGTGCGAATAGCAGCTTCCTTTTTTGGGGTGCCCCTTAGCCAAATCTGGGCTCCGTATAGCAAGTGTCCTCCGGAGGGTGTTCCGAGTGATTTTTCGAGCCGATTTTTCCAACAATATTTATTTTCCAAAAATACCTAAAAATACACAAAACACCATAATAAGGACGAAAACGAGTACCAACAATACGAAACATTGAGGACAAATTAGACACATAAATGCGTCTATCAGAAGGGCCAAGGGTTAATTACTGACTGCAGGAGTGTGTATCTTCTTGCCAAATTTTTAGCATTCGTCGCAAATTAACGCCATATGTTTTGCATCGTCGTTCATGTAGGGCCAAAAGTATCCCATGGTCTTCGCACGGGCTGCCAGACTTCGACCCGAGATGTGATTGCCTGCAGCGCCATAATGTAGCTCATTCAAGATCGAGTGCCCTTCCTCTTTGCTTAAACACCTCAATAGCGGCCCAGGTAGGATTTTCTATATAAGATACCATCTCGTAATTCGTATGCTGCTTCTTTGCTTTTAATTTTGTTGATCTCGGGTCATCCCTTGGGTAATTCTCCCGTCTCCAAATAATGGTGGATGGGTTTGCGCCAATCGACAACTGCATATTTATCGGCCGTGGTTACAGCTACATATGCTTTAGTGTCCACTGTCTCAGGTACAGATGGCATCAAGATTTTCATGACTCTGATGCCTTCAACACTCGAGTTTGTTAACATTGAGGCGATGTCTGCCAATGCGTCCGAATGTCGATTATATTTTCTGCACATGTGTCGGAACTTGATGTTTGGTATCTGGCCGATATAAAATTGGGCGAGCTCCCAATATTTTTGTAATACTGGGTCATGTATAGCGTATTGCCCGCTAATCTGCCTAATGACTAATTGAGAGTCGCTAGTTAATCTCATATCGTGGATCCCCATTTCTACTATTATTCGCAAAGCATGTATTACACCCGCGTATACAGTGACATTGTTTGTCGCCTTAAATTAAAGCCTGAACGAGTGAACCATATTCTTCCCCTTTGGTGTAGTGAAGGCAAGCTAGCCCTAGGACCGATCCGTCTTTGTTGGACGACCCGTCTAAGAATACTTCCCACCGTGTCGGGATACATGTTTCTAGTAGGTCGTATGGATATTCTCGATCTTCTTCCATACCGGGCTATCTTAAATTTCCTCTTCATCGTTTAGAGGAAAATCCTCCAAGAAGTCAGCCACCGCTTGCGCTTTTACTGTTGTCCTCATCTCATAGAAAATGTCGAATTGTTTAATTTGAGAACTCCATTTAGAGATCCATCCCGACCTTGCCGCACTATCAAGCACTGATTCTATAGAAGATTTTGTGAGCACACGGATCTTGTGAGTTTGAAAATACGTCCGCAGCTTTTGTGTGGCAAATACTAGGGCGAGTATTAATTGTTTGATTTTGGTGTAGTTCTTCTCCGCCGGATTCATAGCCTTACTTATGAAGTATATGGGTTTCTCTTTTGCTCCGATATTTTTAGCTAAAACCACACTTATAGCATGACTAGTTTCCCCGAGGTATATGGAAAGCACTTCATCGGGCTCGGGTCTTTGTAATACAGGCAGACTCGCGAGATGTTGCTTAATCTTTTGGAATGCTTCCTCACACTCCTCGCTCCATTTGAATTTTTCTCCTTTTCTTAGTGTCCCAAAGAAGTCTTTATATTTGTCCGGCGACCGTGAAATGAATCGTCCCAACGCTGGCAAGTTTCCGTTTAACCGCTGCACATCTTTATTGTTATCGGGGATGTCATTTCCAAGATAGCCATAATCTTATCGGGATCGGCTTCTATACCTTTATCAGTGATTATGTATCTCAGGAATTTACTTGATGTGACCCAAAAGGTGCACTTAGCCATGTTCACTGGCATCTTATACTTTCTTATAGTTTGAAAGATTTCCCGAAGTTCATCAATGTGGTTGAATGCCACCTTGATTTACTAGCATATCGTCCATGTAGGCTTCGATAGTGTTGTGAATTTTATCATCAAACATGTCCTCTACTAACCTTTGATAAGTGGAACCAGCGTTTCTCAACCCGAACGACATCTTAGTGTAATAATATAGCCCTCTAGGTATGAAGAAAGATGTATGTTCCTGATCCTTGGGAGCCAGAGGGATCTGATTGTATCCCGAGTATCCGTCTATTAGTGTTATCGCCTTGTATCCAACTATGGATTCTACTAGCTGGTCGATGCTGGGAGAGGAAAATTGTTCTTTGGGCAAGCCTTATTCAAATCTCTCAAGTCGATGCAGATCCTGACTCCTCTATTCCTATTAGGGACTATCACCATGTTAGATATCCATTGCGGGTATTGGGCCTTTCGAATGATTCCATCTACTTGTAATTTCTTCAACTCGGCATCTACTGCTACTTGTAGTTCGGGTGCGATTCGACGCATCTTTTGTCGGATCGGTTTAAACTTGGGATCTATCCATAGGTGATGTGAGCACACCTTCGGGTCAATTCCCTCCATGTCGTGCATCTTCCAGGCGATCACGTCCATGTATTCCCGTAATAGAGTTATCAACTACTCTGTTTGTTCGTCCGATAGCGAGGTTCCGATTCTGACTAGCTTTGGTTCTTCCTTGGTCCCTAAGTTGATCTGTCGGGTAGACTCTAGGGCCGAGAAGTTGGGATTTGGCTCTGCGATCGGTGTCGCCTCCTTTGATTGCTACAATATATCTTTCTCGCCTGCTTCATAGGTCGTGACCGCTTGTGAGATTATCTTCTCCAGTTCTTCCCCTGCTTTAATTTCCTTAGTTTTGTTCTTTTCTTGGCGCTTTTGTGATTGCCTAACTTCGCTTTGCTGGATATCTAACTGCATACACTGTCGTGCGGCCTGAGGATCACCTAGAACTTCAACGACTCCCCTGTAAGAAGGGAATCTTAACCTTTGGTGGCAAGCCGATGCCACCCCTTTGATGCCTGCGATCCAGGGCCTGCCGAGGATCGCCTCATAAGGTGATACTACGTCCACAACGCAGAAGGTGGTAAGTGTGTCCAAGTATCCCTCCCCATCGGAGACTCTGAGAGTGACTTCCCCCTTTGGTACGGTCACTGTCCCATTGAAGCCATAAATCCGATAGGTTGAGGGAATTAAAATGTCATCTGATAGATCTATTCTTTTGAACATGTCGTATAAGAGGACCTCGACCGAACTCTCGCTGTCCATCAGTATCCTTTTGACTCCCCACTCTTCAATGAGTAAGGTGATCACTAGGGGATCTCCATGTGCTTGTCCATTCATCGAGACATCTTTAGCGGAGAAGGTGATCGGTTGCATCATCAGGCCTCCATAGGTAAAGTTTTTGCTACGCTGAAGATCTCCTTCCCATCCCGATCCCTCTTGTGGATTCTTGATGTAATACCAGTTCCTAAGTCGAACCTTTGTGTTTCCGAGCGTGAGATGGTATTGCAGGTAAACTGAGTTCCGCGATCGATCCTTACTTGGTGTAAAGAAGCGTCGGGTGTGGTGGGTGTCGGCTCTGTTTTTTTAACAAAGTATCGCAAGTAGCCATCCCTAATTAGATGTTGAATGATATCTTTCACCTCCCGACAGTTGTTGGTCGAGTGGCCTCGGTACTGATGGTAATGGCAAAACTCGGGGCGGTTCCTTGTCTCATCAAACTGTATTCCTCTAGTCTTCGAGTACCTAATGTCGTTTCTCTTTTATACTTATTTAAAGACTTCTTCTAGTGACGCGTTTAGAGGTGTGTAAGTTCTCGGCTCGTGACGAGGACTTTTTCCTTTCTCGACCCATTCCTTCTTGCCCGAGCCTTACTGTGGTACCATCAGCTACTTTTATGATCGTTTTGAGTCCCCTTGAGGAGTCTCCCCAGCTGCTATACTGGCTTCTTGGACTCCTCTATCTTGTGCTCCTTATTGTATTTCTTCCAACGTGATGTAATATTCCTGCATCCTTATCATTTCCTTTAATGTCTGAGGCGTCTCAGTGTACATGGCTATCCATATAGGATGAGATTTTCCTAAAGAATGTTCGAACCCGAATATCCTTTGGTCGACGGGCACCTTCCCGATATCGGTACATAATTTTCTCCATCTATCTTTCAAAGACCATAAGGGCTTCCTGAATCTTCGTGCTAGTGTGAATAGCATATTTATCCTCGGCCGGGTAATGCTGTTGTGCATATAGGTTTCAAGAAAAGTTTCCACTAAGGCTCCGTAATTGCCTATGGACTCCTCGGGTAAGGTATAGAACCAATTCTTTGCTTCGCCTTCCAGACTTGCCGGGAAAAACTTGTACATAACCACATCGTGGTTCTTCCATTGTAAAAATGACATGCTATACATATTGATGTGTTCTCCTGCATCGCCCGTGCCATCGAATCTCGAGGAAAATGTAGGTACTGTACATTTCGGAGGAAAGGGTGTTCGATCTAGCTCTTGGGTGAACGAAGTTTTTTGCGCTTCATTAATCACCTCTGCCAACTTATCGTCCTCCACATCTCCTGCTAATTTCTTAACCATCAGCTCAATTTGTTCGAGCTTAGCCATTGTCGCGGCATCGGGTCCACTATTTTGTACTTCTTCATCGGTCGAGGAATTATTGGGAGGACCATATCCATTCCTCGCATGGTTGGGGTCGGGTGCCCTCCCTTGACCGAGTGAGGGAGTTCTATTGATCCTTGATCGGGTGTGATTGTTGGACGCCCCTTGGCTCGATGATCCTCGCGACCTAGACCTCTGGTTTCGAAGTTGATAGTTCTCGTGCTCTAGTGCCGGGTTTCTTCTTTCAAGTTCCCTCATCATGTCGTCCTGCCTTTTCTGATTTTCTAGAATTGCCATTAATATCGGGTTGGTGCTCTCGTGGATGGAGTGGCCATTGACATGATTTCCTGTTGTGGTAGGTAGTGCAGCTGGCGGTGCTGCTGATGGCATTGTTGGAGGCATGACAGGGGGGACGTCTCGGGTTGTGTTATCTCGTCCCAAACGCACTCGCCTAAGACTTTCTTCTTCTTGATCCAGAGAATACTGGTACTCTGCATGTTGTCGGGCTCGCCTACGATCCTCTCGTATCATTTGCGCCTCCTCATCGTCCTCTGTGTATGACGCAATCATTCCATCTACCATATCCTCTGGTCTTATTTGGATCGGGTTGATGTGTAATATTCTCGAGGGAAGATCATCGTCTCGGCCCAGATCGACTTCCTTATTGACAGTGGCCATTTATCCGCCCGGTTCTCGAGATTCTTCCGGCTGGTGTTGTCGGCTATTCGGTCGTCGTGAATCTGTCACTCCTTCTTGCGCATTAGTTCCTTCTACCGTCCGATTCCTCAGGATCCTTCCTGTACCTGAAGTGCTTTCCATCGGGTCGGGTATGGTTTGTATCCTTCGGCTCGCCCGTCCCTACCTACGTCAGCAAAACAACACCTCACTTTGGTCTGTTTCCGAAAAGGTTTAAGAATGAAGTACAAAAGTTCTGACACTCAGGAAAGAAAAAAATCCAGCCAAGTGCGATTCCATTTTACTTTGACACGCTCAACTCAGCAAATTAGACGGTTTTGACTATGAGGACAATTTTTGAAAAGGTGTTTTATTACGTCGTTTTCGGTACTTTTCCCATGCACTAATCATCATTTGTCCTTACATTCCTTGTGCCAGAAATCATTAACCGTCTGTATATTTGATCAGAAAGTTTCTCTCTTGGCCAGTGTTTGTAGTGGTAACTTCTGTCAATCGTTTTTCGGGTGTCCCAACTACGCAGGTTGTAAAAACGGGGTTTCTCGATTTTTTCCTCAGAACTCCGTAAGGATATTTTACCTTGGGGTTCTTTTGGCCTTCTAACAGTACTACGCGGGATCTTATTATGGGACTAGGATGAGATCGTCACCGGAGTGCTCATCATACCCTCTCTAGCCGTAGTTTTGGTAACCCTTACTCAATGATTTTAAGTAGGTTTTACCATTGTTGCCATCGTGTTTAATTACCATACGACAAGAAATGACCTACGAGATGAAGTTTCACTTTAGGTACTACCAAAATCAAAGACGATGTTTTGGGAGCTTTTGAATCTTGCTAACAGCTCGTTTCAGCCATATAGGGAAACATTAATATAATCAACTATAGCACAAATCTGGGGTTTTGCTTGTAAAGAATTCGATGTAAGGAACGCGTTTCTCGAAAGAAAGAAAGAAAGAAAAAAAAATAGGAAATCGCTAGTTTCCCGATTAATGGAAGGAGTAAACACTCAAGTTTAAACGCAAGATAAAGATATTTTTAAAAGAAACGAAACGAGAAAACAAAGACTTGATTTCAATCGAGATGTTACTAAATCTACTCGACTCAACAGAGATTCAAACTCAATGAGTTCAGCAAGGGTTTAAGAAACAATTGTAAAAAACTTGAGTTTAAGATAAAGGTTACTTTCTAAGGATTCATCTACTAACTTATATGCTTAACCACAAGAGTCTTTCACTTAGCATCGACTAACATCAAGAGATGATTTAGGAGCTTTGGAATACCTCTTTAATGGCTTTTATGCAAGGTATCTAAAGATGTTACACGGTCCCCTTAGTCGGCGTCATAATGTAGATGTGGAAAATCCTACTTCTACATCCAAAGAATCATAAACACACACATATTGAAGCCAACAAACAAGAGATGATCAAGAACACAAGATATACGTGGTTCGGTATGATTATCTACGTCCACGGGGGTAAAGGGGTGATCTTATTGCTTGATTCAAAGTTACAAGGAGTGTATCTCACTAGTAAACTCTCTCTACTCTCACCACAATGCTCTTAGTTCTCTCTCTTTTCTCACTGAAATTGCTTGGGCTTTAGCTCTCTACAAGGCTCTCTATTTATAGTTACACATGATGATACATTCAAGTTACGATGTGAGTCGTGGTACATCTTCCTTGGTATCCTTCTCGGGCGATGGATGATGTTTTCCCCAAGATGTTGGGCCGAGCCTATTGGTATCTTCTCCCGACGTCCTTCTACCCGATACTGATTGCTTAGTGAGTGTGGCCGATGTCGTCTGTGATACTCTCAGTCCCGAGTCTTACTTTGACCAGATACTTCTTATCCTCTCAACTGTCTTTTCAGAGCATTTATTACTCTCGTACTCGACAGGCGTCTCTTCCATCACATACAATATCTACCTTTACACGTATTGGCTTCACGGGCTCTTTTGGTGTCTCTTTTCTCGCGCCGAGCTTGGATAGAATGATTCAGTGTTTCATACTTCACCTGCTATTGACGCGACGTTGCCTAAAATTGCTCCACCTTGATCCGTGGATTATTCACACCTGCATAACGTATCCCGAACAAATCGGGTCAAATGGATGCAGGTACAGATTGGGTAACCACTTGCACTGAACAGATTTTGCAAATGTTACTTCTCTTGGTAGTCTCTACCGAAACTTGTGAGTGCTGCCGTGAAAGTACCCTTGTGCGCCATTTTTCTTCCTACAAGCATTGCTATGGAAACTTTCTTCTAGTTTCCCTATATCTCTGTCTTGAGAAGGACATCATTCTTATTACTCCGGCTTCTATACGTATGAAATCCATTAGAGTTTTCATTTGACTTTTCTTATTTGCATGTTTATGTGATTTAAGGTGGGTGGGATTAACTTTGTCTTCATGTCAGAGTATAATTATTAGAAAAAGTCGGTTGATGTTTTCAGCCATGCTGGGGCAGCTGGATCCGGCAGATGCAGCTGGAGGAATATCCCAGTCTCCGTTTGTCTCGGGGTTTCATTCAGCAAAACACTGTCAAGATTGAGATTCACTACAAGTGCTTGCAGAGTTGCAGTATAAAGAAAAATGGGTTTCCAATTATCATCTCTCCTCCACGAACTCACACAATCTCGTCAAACTCTTTCCGTAGCGAAACAGTTACATGCCTTAATCGTCAGACTAAATCTTTCGTCTGATCCATTTTTTGCAACAAAAATAACCCGATTATATTCCATTAATCATGATCTTCATTCTGCCCGTAAGCTGTTCGATGAAACTCCTGACAGAAGTGTTTATCTATGGAATTCCCTGATCAGAGCTTACGCTCAAGAACACAAATTCAAGGATGCTTTCTATCTCTTCACACATATGCGCTGCTCAGGTACACCACCCGATAATTACACTTATGCTTGCATCATACGCGCGTGTACTGAGAGAACGGATTCTTTCGGATTGAGAATTGCTCATGGTGGAGTTATTGTGTCAGGTTTAGAGTTTGATTCGGTCACGAGTAGTGCACTGGTTAGTGGTTATTCGAAACTAGGACTTGTTGATATAGCTCAGACAGTATTTGATGGAATATGCGAGCCGGATTTAGTTCTTTGGAATTCCATGATTGCAGGTTATGGGTATGGGAGGCCTTGGTGTGAAAGCTTAAAATTGTTTAGTAAGATGAGGAAAATGGGAAAAGACCCAGATGGGTATACTTTTGTTGGATTAATTTCGGGTGTTAATGATCCACGATTATTAGGAGTCTGTCGGGGAATTCATTGTTTATGTTTGAAAAATGGGTTGGATTCAAATTCTCATGTAGCTTCTTCCATTGTGAGTATGTATTCGAGGTGCAATTGCTTGGATTCAGCTTATAAAACCTTTAGCGGCTTACCGCATCCTGACATAGTTCAATGGTCATCTTTGATTACTGGACTTTCTCAAACTGGTAACTCGGAAGAAGCATTGTTTTTATTCAGAGAAATGATTTTGGAAGGTGAAAGACCCGATCCTGCTTTAATTGCTAGTGTGTTGGGAGATTCCTCTAAGTTGGCGATGGTTGAACCTGGTAGACAAATCCATAGTTTTGTTTTTCGCCATGGGTTTGGATCCGATGTTAAAGTTGCATCTTCACTCATTGATATGTACACGAAATGTGGGGCTCCCAAGTTGGGTGTTAGAGTTTTTGAGATAATGCACGAAAGGAACGTTGTCACATATAACTCTATAATTTCAGGTCTTGGTTCAAATGGACTAATTTCAGAAGCTTTTTTAGTGTTTCAAGAGATGGTGGAAAAAGGATTCAAACCTGGTGTTTCAACCTTTTCAGCTCTTCTTAGTAATTGCAGTCATGGGGGATTGGTTAGGGAGGGCAGGGAAATTTTTCGAAGAATGGAAGAAGATTTCGGTGTCACACCTAGAATTGAACACTACGTATATATGGTGAAGCTCTTAGGGTTGGCTGGAGAACTGCAAGAGGCTTATGATTTGATTAAGAAAATGAAAGTGCCACCTGATTCAGGAGTTCTGGGTGCTTTATTATCGTGTTGTGTAGTCCATGGGGATTCGAAATTTGGCAGAATTGTAGCTGATATGCTTTCAGAAATTGATCCCAACAAAACTGCATATAGAGTTATGCTTTCTAACATATATGCTGCATATGAGAAATGGGATGAAGTGAAGAAAGTGAGAGATGAAATTTTTGTTTCTGGTTTGAGAAAAACACCAGGAATTAGCTGTATTTGAGTTTTGAGATAATCTGTAAACAGGCACCATGAAATTAGAGTTATGCAACACAACTTAGATACATCTTACACTGATTGCTCAAATATTTAACAACATTTTTCATTACATAGCCTTGACATAACCACATTTTATTGTCTGGTTGCAAGTGGGTGGTCATTTCTGAAGCACGGAGAGGTTGAAAAAAGCACCTCCCTTCCTATTAAGCTCTTGGAATGTTCCTCTTTCAACCACCCTCCCTTCCTCGACCATGGCAATCGAGTTAACATTCTTAATTGTATCGAGTCTATGCGCTACTACAAGTGTAGTCCTTCCGAGCATTACCTGCTCTAATGCCACTTGAACGAGGTGTTCTGATTGCATATCAAGGGCGCTCGTAGCCTCGTCAAGTAGTAGTATCATTGGATTCCTAATGATAGCTCTTGCAATGGCAATTCGTTGCTTTTGGCCTCCTGACAATTGCACTCCTCTTTCCCCACATTCAGTTCATAACCATCGTTTAGTGTTCTACAAAGAAAGATGCAGCATAATTGTTAACGATTAAATTTTAGTAACTATGGTGGACAACTAGAAAAACTTGTGAGATAACTTACGAGATGAAGTCATGTGCGTTAGCAGCTCTGGCAGCTTCCACCACCTCACTTTCCGACGCTTCAAGGTCCCCAAATATTATATTATCACGTATGGTGCCCGAATAGATTACAGGTTCTTGACTAACGACTGCTGTGTTCCCCCTATAGCATCCAAGGTTGAGTTCCCTCAAATCTACACCGTCCCCCGTAACTGCACCGCTCTTAACATCATAAAACCTCTGAATTATCCCTAGCACCGTGGATTTGCCACACCCACTTCTTCCGACAAGGCCAGTGCTCGTACCTGTCTTTACCTTCAAACTGAATTGGCGCAAAAGTAGATACACAGGCCTACTTGGGTACGCAAAGTCAACTTTCTTCAACTCTACCTCACCAACCATTCTACTCCATTTTTCGCCTTTCGCATTTTCGCTCACCTGATTGACACTTTCAAATTAGTAAAGTTATAAGTTAGTTCAGTAAAGCTTTAAACAAGATTTGATCTTACATTGTAAGTTCCTGGAATCAGTGATTGCCGATCAAGCACCTTGAACACTGAAGCAACTGCTGTTGCTCCCTTAGCCAGGTCAGATGTCATGCTGCCAGTTTCGGCAATAATCCTAGTTGTGCTCACCCAAATGATAAAGATCTTAAAAACATCCGCAGCAGGTATTTGGCCTAAGTCAACTAGTTTCCCTCCATACCAATACTCAAAAGCCCATGACATGAAACTCGCGCACAATGCTGATGCCATCCCTATCCCTGCATACAATGACTTATCAAAAAGCTGAAGCACCTTTGCCACACTTCCAAATGAAGTTCTGTGATTGCATACTGCTTCAACTGCAGTTTGAGTACTCATATGTTGTGCGTTCACAATGCTAAGATTAACACTCGAAAGTAACACTTTTTGAGTATAAATAGAAAAGATGGCTAACGGCTGAAGCGCTATAATGACTAATGCAAACTTCCAGGATATGACTAGACTCATGATTGCAGCTGTAATGACAGATGAAAATGATTGCAATAGTAAAGACATCCGATCAGCAACAAGTGACTTAACCATAGAGGCTTGGTTGCTTAGCCTAGAGCATAATGCACCACTTGAATTTTCTTCTTTATCGAACCAGGCAGTTTCAAAGCTCAGGATCTTCTCAAGCATAATCAGTCGAATTCTTCTAGTTAAATGTTCACCCATATAGGCGAAACTGTAGTGTTGGATTACACTTAAAATGACGGAGAAGACTGCAAGTAAGGCGAAGATTAAGGAAAATGTTTGTATACGAACTTTCATTTCATCATGGTTTTGGGTAAAGAATGCTGATATCATGCTACCTACCGTTAATGCGGCAATGGGTTGTATTGTACCAAAAATTATCGTTGATATGCCACCAATTAGACCTTGTTTCCACTCGGGATAATTTAAAGCTAAGACTATGTTTGTTTACTCCTGACTCATCTGAGTCGTCTGGATCTAAGCCATCTGGTTCTGAGTGAAATCACCTGACTCATCTGGATCTGACTCAATATATTTGTTTTGAGTCAGATCTGACTCATCCGACTCAAAAAACGTGAGTCAGTGGTTTGGTCCCGTGAATCAGGGGTATTTTGTTACCTGACTCAAATGGGTCCGAGTCAGGAGTTATGTCTGAGTCATAGGTCGAGTCAGATCTGACTCAAAATGCAAAACAAACTGTCTGACTGCTGACTCGGCCCGAGTCAGAGGTTGACTCAGATCCAGACGCCGAGTCAGCTGCAAACAAACAAGATGTAAAAGTCGGTTAAAGGAAGGAGAATGATGAAAGGGTTTTATAACAGATGAGTCGTCAATTGGCAAAGGAGAGGCAAAGGAGGAGATGAGGCTAGATCTTTCTTTGCTTAGGAGGCTCGTACTGATAGGGGTTGAAGGAGGAATACTAGATTGAAGTAGATGTTCTTTATTAGAAATGCCGAACTTGCTCTGAAGTTTTGCTTGTTTGGCATAATGACCATTTTCCCTGCTAATGAGGTTTCTGTGAGATTCCATTTCAACGATACGACCGCCATCAACTACCGCAATTTGATCCGCTTTTTCTATCGTGATGAGTTTGTGTGCCACAACCTGGATGATGGCAATATATTTAAGTAAGTTTAATAGGTAAAAATGGAGATATTATTGCCATATATTTAAACAATGTGCACTTATACCAGTGTTGTTCTTCCTACGGAAGCTTGTTCAAGGGCATTTTGAACCAATGCTTCAGACTCTGAATCAAGAGCACAGGTAGCTTCATCAAGAAGAAGAATTGCCGGGTTCTTAATAATGGCTCTAGCAATGGCGATCCTCTGCTTCTGCCCCCCAGACAAAAGATCTCCATGTTCACCCACCTTAGTGTCATACCCTTCTGGTAGCTGCTTTATGAACTTATGAGCATTGGCTGCCAGTGATGCAGCTATGATCTCATCCATGGTTGCATCTGGCTTTCCGAACAATATATTCTCCTTTATTGATGTCCCAAACAGTGCATGTTCCTGACTAACAAGACCCATTTTTGCTCTCATCCATTTTAACCGTAGAGTTTTTATGTCTACGCCATCAAGCTTTATTACTCCAGAATCTGAATCATAAAATCGTTGTAACAATGCGATTACTGTCGACTTCCCACAGCCACTTGCGCCTACAAATGCAATTGTCTGTCCTGCTTCAACCTTAAGACTGAAATCTCTGAGGACAAAAGTGTCAGGTCGTGAAGGGTATGCGAAGCTAACATGCTCAAATTCCAGTTCACCATGAAGCTCATCTAAAGCCAGGCATTGTGGGTTTTCCTTGATCTTTGGAACCCTATCAATCCTCTCAAAAATTCTAGCTGCAGCAATTGAAGCTTTCGTAATATATTTAATCTCAGGAAATGCCACTCCAAGAGTTCTGCAATATGTCAGAAACACCAAGAAAAGTTGTTGAAACTTGAAATGATATCCTCCAACAACATGCTGCTCCTTCCGTTTCAGAAAAAGTAATACTTTCACTTTTCAGTTTGGCCGGTTTTAAGGCAAAAATTAAAAAGGTGAAAGTATCACTTTTCCTGAAACGGAGGTAGTATAATGTAATAATCCATATCTAGTAGATTGAAATTTGTTGTGTAAGGAAACGAGTGCGTAATTACCTTCCACCTATGATGAAACAAAGCCCTGCTGAATGAATATTTCCTCCACTCTCCCCTTTGTGCATCATCAACTGACTTCCATACCAAGCAATAAATGCCCATATTAAAAATGCAAGGCCATTGCTCCCCACAGCTAAGCCTTTCGCAAGGCCTTGCTTTAACCCGATTTTCAACGTTGTATCTAGCATTTCTGAATATCTCGCTACAATCATTCTCTCAATTGTTAACGAGTATATGGTTTTGATGGAGCTTAACGCTTCTCTTATTATTGTGTTTGCTCTGTCATATTCTTTTGAGGATTTCTTAGAAAGATGGAGCAGGTACTTTGCATAGATTATTCCTGGAATTAGTAGTAGAATAACTAGAGGGAAGACTACTACGAAGAGCCTCCATGAAAGGTACATTGAAAGAGCAAGTCCGGAGACAAAGGTACATGTATGCATTAAAAACAAGGGTACCTGAATGAGTGAAGAGCAATGAAGTGATTAATTAAGTTTTGTTATACCTCTTTTGCAATAATATTGTACTACCATTTGGATTACCTTTTCACTTAAAACTTCTTGAATCAGTGAAGTATCCTTTGATATACTGTTTATAATCTCTGAAGTTGTTGCCTCTTGTGAATCAAAGAACCCAACTTCCTGTCTTAAAATAGCTTCCAAGTACTTGTGTCTGATTCTACGCACTTGTCTCTCGCCCGTCCAACTCCAACAATAACCCTCTACAGAAATTCTTCTCAATACACATTGGTCTTGACTTAAATATATACTGCATATATGCAGTGTGATTTACCTTAACCATACCTTACAGGTTGAACTTAATTAGTTTACTTACCCATAAAAGCTGCAACCGTGACTGCTAAACCGATGTAAACAAAGTGCAGGATACTCTAAAGACAATGAGAAGAAAGATTAAGGAAAAACTCAAAACATGAGAAGCAAAAAGAAAAGTGTAGAGACTTTAAATGTTCCAACCTTTTCGACCTCATTCATGAAATGTCCTTGATCATCTTCAGTCTTACCATGTCCTAATGTGTTCAAAAGATGACTTGCAAAAACTAAGAACAAGTTTATGGCCATCCCATCTCCTATTGCCCCGACAATTCCTAGTAGCATTAGCAAAACATCAAGTCTGTTAGAATATCTGAAGATGACAAGTATTGATTTCTCGTCTACCATTTTTTTCTCTTTTTTTATCTAACTTATCATTCCATTGCTTAAATAGGACAAATGATGTTTGTTTATATAGATTGGGAAATGACAGTTGATGTCGCATATACTAGTTATGTTACAATTGAATCTTCAAAGAAGGTTCACTATTTTGTGGAGTTGTTGGGTGTGAATTCTAGTTTTTGCTTGCTGCCATTCGACTCGCACTATTCTTTCTTTAGTTACTTTATATTATCTTATGGAGAACTTTCTAAAATTTTATGCATTCGCTCTAATCATATTCTGATGGCAACCTGATAAGTTTTCGTCTTTCGAACACGTTTCTAAATTGATGGATGTCTGCATGTACGCAGTACGCACCACTTTCTGATTGTGCAACCAAATGTTGCTGCACTTCATAAAAAGATAGGTGCTGGTTTGGTTTTTTCTTTACTAACTACAATTTTTAGATGTTTTATTAGCTTACTAGTGATTTTATTGTATGCAAAAGGTTGAGCTTTTTCTTGTCACTTATGTATTCTTAAAAGTGAATGGTATGCTCGACTTTGAAGGTTAGAAAAAGACTTTTATACTCGGTCAAGATCCAAAATATAATGGCTAGATATACATGGTATTGGATATCCACAGTGTTCCACTATCGACTCATCGAATTAAACAAAAAATTTCTGCCTTCCAGGAGCCTTGCAATGACTATCATCATGTATATGAGTCATCCGGGCAACATTTGGTGCTAACAGCTCGATATGACATCACTCTTGCTTGTTGTGTTAACGTCATGCAGTATGACCTCATAGGCACCTCGTATAGTTGGATCGAAATTTTGCGTAGATTGTAGTTATAGAAAATCTTACAATCATCCATACAAGAATCTAAACAATACACTAAGAAATCACGGTGAAAATCATTCATTTACTCGTTAAAATCTTAAGATGGATATAAGATAATACAAAGACTTTACTTGCTCTCCAAATAAACTTTCTCTCTCATAATTTCTTGTCTAACACACTCTCTGAGATCTCTCCCATTACATGATAGCCCTTCCCTTTATATAGGATTTTACATAGTGGATGACAGCTAATAGATCCCCTATTTTCGGAATCACCGTGCATTACAATCGCTCATATACATTCACTCAATCTTCGTACACTTTATACTTCACACAGATCATCACACTTTACTCTGACTATATATGCTGACATCATCAAATACGTCATCTCAGTTTTGCTATGTGCGATGATCTTCGCTTGTATTAGATGATCTTTGTTTCGCATACGTAATGAATGTGCGATATTTCACTCCTATATATATTTTTGGAAATTTGTGACCTACACTTATGTTACATTTTTTCCCCGCAACTGCCAGACTCAACACCGCTCAACCCACTATACAACTAATCTATTACAAACCTTTACGGTGGGGGGAATTGAATCCCTGACTTCCTCCTTACTGGAATTGATGGGATACCACTGAGCTATGCTCTTGGACCCATGTTTTAGCAACTAGTGAAATAGTCAATTGGGACATCTCTCTGAAACACGGGAGGGTGATCTTTGAGACAGAATCAAATTCTATTTTTAATTTATTATGAAAATTCTCACATTTACTCCTAAATGCAATTGTTTTTTTGATCAGCAAAGTAAAATTTTTATTGATCAAAAAAAGGAGTACAAAAGAATTATACCACCCAAAGCGAGTACAGAGAGAAGAGGAAAAGAAAGAACAAGAAGGAGAAGAAACAAGAAAAAAACTGAAAAAGTAAACTAAAATAGTTGCACCTAAGGAAATTGAAAGTATGTCAATTTCCAATTGTGGTAATTGAATATATATCCCTATTTTTATGGATCTTCATAAATATCCTTACCAACTATATTTATATCCCTCCTCTTTTCAAGAAGAAACTGATTTTAATCACAATCCCACAAATACCCTGCATCACTTATTCTTCTTTGGTTTTATTTTTTTCACGTCTAAATTTTTTTCGTCTTTCTCTCTGTCTCTCTCCAGCCTTCACCACCACCGCTGCTAGTACCACCACCTTCGGCGTCGTCAACAAATTCAGGATTCAATTGAAAATACTATCATCGACAGATCGTTCATGTCAGAGAGTCCTTCTTTCTTATTATTAAGATTAATTTTTAGATACAGATTCAAATATATCGAGATTTGATTTTAGGTTTTGGTTTCTTGATTTTAGAGTTGACTTGTTCGAATTACTGAAGCTCGAGATGATGATGGCGGTGGTGATGGGGATGGTGGAGGAGGTATGGTTTGTTGTTTTTTTTCGTAATTTAAGTTTTGTCAATTTCTAAATTGGTTTTTGATGGATATAAAAGAGGATTGCAGTGATTTTATGCGTTCTCTTATTTAAGTGTCCGGTGCTGGTGGTGTATTGACATGAATCTTGGTGGTGGTGAAGTTAGGAATGATGAAATTGACGGTACAAAAAGTGTTAGATGTAAGTATTATAAACTTGAAAAACTTTGCTTCATGCTTGTATTTCAACCTTAGTTGAGAAATGAAGTAATTAGGTACCACCGTACCACTGATTTTTCCTATAGGATTGAGGTTTCTGCACTTTTGTTGCTAAAGTAATTAGGCACCACCCTATCACTATTTTTCTATACAGATAACATGCTAATTAGTTATGATGCTATTTTTTTTTATATTTGATACAACAACTGATGATTTCTGTCTCTAATGTATGATATTCTTGATTTCATGGGGTGAGTTTATATTTTTTAGAATTAGTTCATGTATATGCTTCTTTGTTTGTTCATTGTTATGGTTATTCGGTTGAATTGTGAAGTGAGTGGTCATATTCATTGTGAAAAAAGATCTTTGGACTTTGTTTTCTGTGGGATCAATTGTGGTTGTTGATTCATTTATGGGATCAACTCTTGTTGTTGACCCAAATTTTTATTGGATCAACTATGGTTGTCCATCTATGG
This sequence comes from Papaver somniferum, assembly GCF_003573695.1. Taxonomy (NCBI): domain Eukaryota; kingdom Viridiplantae; phylum Streptophyta; class Magnoliopsida; order Ranunculales; family Papaveraceae; genus Papaver; species Papaver somniferum. The sequence continues at coordinate 79,511,614 of NC_039359.1, read as the reverse complement.
GATCAACTCCTGTTGTTGACCCAATTTTTATGGGATCCACTACTGTTGTTGATCCTTTCAACTCCTATTGTTGACAATATTTCCTTGGATAAGTATAATCATGCTTGTAGTTTAAATCATGCTTTGTAGTTTAAATCATGTAAATTTCTTCCAATATTGAACTTGTGGTGCAATGGTCGCATGACTGACTCCATGTCAGGTGATGCGTGTTCGACTCACGCCAAGTTCACTCCATTTACATGGATCAACTTTCATTGTTGATCCAATTTAGTGTATCAACTACCATTGTTGATCCCCTAAATTTTATCAACTTCTACTGTTGATCCTTTTTTTTTTGGATCAACTACCGTTGTTGATACCTATATTGGATCAACTTCTACTGTTGGTTCTATTTTTATTTGGATCAACTCCTGTTGTTGATACAAAAATATCTGAACCAGTGGTGGCGGTGGAGGCGGCGACGGTGGCGGTGGAGGAGGCGGCGGGGGACTAGTGGTGGTGGCGGCGACGGACTAGTGGTGGTGTAATGGTGGTGGTGAAGGAGTGGTGGTCGAATATTGGTGGTGGTGGCAGTTGGTAGGTGGTGGTTGTTGAACGGAGGTGGTGGAATGGTTGTGGGAACGCCAATGGCACCCGATCGACTGACAAAATATTACGGAATGTCAATGACATCCGACCGATTTACTAAAAGTTGCGGGAATGCCAATGGCACCCGATTGAATGACTAAAAAACCGCGTGAAAGCCAAAGACACCCGATCCGCTGGAAAATTTACTAAAATAAGGGGATGCCGATGGCGCCCAATCGACTAAATATTTGCAGGAACGCCAATTGCGTCCGATTTACTGATGAAAGGTAGTAGGAACGCCAATCACGCCTGCTCAACTGACAAATAACGGAAAGGTCAAGCTCGACCAATGGATAAAAAGAGAGGAAAAAGAAGAATAGGTGCGTTCATATTATGCCCCGCCCGCTCACACTTTATGGTGTTAAATAAATTCATTGAGGAAGTAGGCGCGTTCATATTATGCCCCGCCCACCCGCACCTGAAGGTATTAAATAAATTCAAGGAGGGAGTATGCGCGTTCATATTATGCCCGCCCACACGCACCTCAACGTTTTAAATAAATTCAAGGAGGGAGTAGGTGCGTTCATATTATGCCCCTCCCACCCACACCTCAAGGTTTTAAATAAAGTCAAGAAAGGATTTGGCGCGTTCATATTATGCCCCGCCAACCCACGCCTCAAGGTGTTAAATAAATTAAAGGAGGGAGTAGGCGCGTACATATTATGCCTCATCCAAGCAGGCGCGTACTTTGTACGCCCCAGCCTCTCTCATCATATCTCTTAATTAAAAAACGAAGGAAGTTGACGCGCTCTTCTGACCCCCCTAACCTCACCTCCTAATAGAAATAAAGGGGGGAGTGGGCACGTCCACCTCGTACCATATGCAATCCTCAGTGCTGACGCGCAAGCACGAAGTTTTCAAAACATTAAACAATAAAGAAGGAAAGGAAGCCGTCTCAATTAAAAGATTCAAACACCATTAACTTAAACAATGTCTAAAGTTTTAAAAAAAAAAAAAACACAACAACAACCCGGATTAAGAGTAGATTAGCGGGAAAAGAAAGATGAAATTGTTCATGAGATATAAGGTAAATAAAGTGCATCAGAATGATTGAAGGGGGGACAGCTCCTGAAGCGCCTTCTCAAGAGCATCTCAGGCACCCTTTTCTGCAGTTTCTGCACGAAGTAGCTCATCGCTCGCCACTCCCACCTGGATAAGAAGCTGGTCCAGCACCTGTTTCCTCTGCTTGGTCACCCCGGAACATTTTTCCAATTCTTCCTCGAGCTTGGTCACCCGAGCGGTAAGTTGAGCGCGGGGGTCTTTACGATTCTTCACCTGCACTAACAATGCCTCCAGCCAACCTATCGGAAACTCCTAGTTGGTGGATGTCCGCACAGACGCTTCCAAACCACTAATCTTAGCTGCAGAGATGGGACCACTTCCCACTTAAGTAAGTTCGTCGGCGACCTCCAACAGATTCTTGGTCATGTAGCACAGCGTCCTCATATCCAATAGTCCGACACTAACCATATGGACACCAGTGCGCTCAACAATATCTTTGTACGCGGCAGCGAAAGTAGATGGAACCCAAAACCCATAAACCAGAGTATGAGTGGAAGGGTCGACCCCAGCTGCAGCGGCCTCCACCACAATAGGGAATTGGAGTTCCGCACCGGTATCGGCGTGAGGGACATCTAATTGGACATCGGGTGCCTGCACGTCCGCTTGAGACCCACCGCCATCTCTACGAGGGCGCTTGGAGCTGATATCACCGCTGGCGATTATGCGTCGGTAGGCATCAATGCCAGGGGTTTCAGATTTGCTCCCTCCCTTGCGATTACTACCCATAGTCTAATAATAAAACCGGTCATTAATAAAGACGTGGGTTTATGAAAAATAAATTAAAAAATATTAGTCTTTTCCTCTAACCTTAGACGCGGCTTGGTGTTGAGAGGTATTGATATCTTTGTCGCGGGACACCGAAGAACCAGATGACGAGCTTGGACCGCTAGAGTGCCTGAAAATCAAAAAGTGAGAAACATGATGAAAAACCCGATGATTTATAACAAAAATAAGAGGAGGAGAGAGGGAGAAACATTCATAAACGCAAGATAAAGTAACTTGGTTACCTTGGAAACCACCAGTAGGAAACGCCACGTGGGATGAGGACCCACCAAACACTGATCGGTTAGATCCAGATGGGCTCATTGACTCCAAAACAACATTAGGGGACACAGGAATTTCACCTCGAGCACGAATAGTTTGCGCCCGAGGAGGGAAGACAGATATTACTTTAACACGTGGCGAAACCCATCCACCACCCTCGGATAAGCTGATCCCCAGATTATGAAATTGATCAGCAAATGAGGGAGCGGGACTCCTAACAATATCCTGAAGAGGCTGTGACGCGCTCCTTTTACGAGGGTGCCCATATTGTAAAGGGGAAACGTTAGCAGAGGAACAAGGATGCAGAGGAGGATCTAAAAATTTGGCTGCTTCACGCTTAGCCTTCTTGGCAAGACTCTTCTCGATCCATTCATGCTCAAGCATGTTCAAAGACTCTTCTATCATATATGAAGGGGGCCTTCCACCCCACGCGAGTATAAAGCGGAGCACCCTGGGAACATGGTCGAGCCGATGGTCCATCAGCGCCCGGGTCGGTTTCAAAAATGGGGGGTAGAGAGAGAAATAAAACTACACGCTAAGGAAGAAATGAACGATTCATCAATACATGAGTTACCAGAGGATTCGAAGATGGCTTGGATACATTCAATGGGGGAGGCTTTCGACTCGAAAATTTCGTCTCTTTCTTCGGCCGAATAGGATCACAACCTTCAGGAGGATCCAAAGAAGTTAGGACAGGTTCCAAGGAGCGGCCTTTGGTACCTGGAGGAAGACGATGTGCCATTGCTACGTCATCATCAAGCTTAATCCTTCCCGATGCATGCAATGCTTTAAGATCATCATAAGAAAACCTTTTAGAAGGAACTGGTTCCCGCAGTGGAAAGTTCAAATCTCGGCATCGCATCGAAAGCTGACAATTATGAGCACCCTCAGTAACTCCGGAGGGTCGGTCTTGAAGGGGATGTTTGAATGAGAAATTTATTCTCCTATCATCTAGGCTCACCGTCCCTTTGAAGACATAGCGGTTGAAACTAGCTATGATGTCTGAAGTATCAGTAATCTCCGTAGGAGGGCACCTACGAGGGACTCCCTGATCAAAACCAACTTGACGAGTCGTACGGTCGGGATTGTAAGACATGGCTATGAATTTACCAGCATGGAAACCAGGAAGATAGCCAGGAAACACCGCCATTACCGAATCAAAATCTGATTCGGACATAAATTGTGTCGAATCCATGTCTGCGTCGAAAGGGGAAGTAAAATCATAATGGGATGGACCAGACCGGCCATTGTTATAAGGAAGCGTTTTAAAATCCTTGGCCACATCCAAGAACTGCGTTATGTCGCCCTTGAGTAATTTCCCTTGTTTGCACCAAAGAGCTATACGTGGATAGCTATATACGACCGGAACCCTTTCCACCAAACCATCATCCCGCTTGACATCTTCTTCGCGGTGGACCTCTAACTTATGGGGATCGGGAACATATAGAGGAATGTGTTCCCAAGACCATGCGAGCATGAAGTTGGCAGGGATAAAAGTCTCGATCTTATGCGCCGAACCAAACATTTGGAGGTCCTGGTAAAACAAGTCTAAAAGTCAGTACAAACCACGCAGGAACATGGGAGCGAGAGGGAAGGAAACCCCGCGGGACAACAACACCGCCATTGGAACCAGTTCATTCTTTATGGTATCCTGGGGACTATATTCGAACACATCGCGACAAAGCCAAAGGAGAATGAAAGAAGCCAGTTCTGCTCGAGGATTTGATTCTTTACGCTCCGGGGGAAACACATTTCCATCCACTAGTCGGGGGACCCAGAATCGAAGCCAAAGAGGAAAAGTAGCACGCTTGTGATCCTTGGTGATCTACTCGGAATCAGAGGCGACAGCTAGAGTGTTGGGGCCATGAATTTATTCGTAAGCACGGAACGAACTGTTAAGAATACGCTTCCCGGATGGAGGAATCAGAGTATTCTTTCTTTTCTTACTCTCGACAACAACTTTCCCTTTGGAAGCAGCCGATGAGCCCTCTTTACTGGTACTGACAGTCTTACCTCCTGCGGCAACAACTTTCTTCGTCTTCCCCTTTTGGGTTTCTGCCTTGCCCTTCCGTACTAGTTCAACCCGAGAAGCATCCTTTCAATCTAAAAAATAACTCCATAACTTTCGGTCATCCGAGGTCAGTGCTTCATAGACGGCCGCCTCATCGTAAAAATGGGATCCATGGAGGGTCAAGCCAGTGAGTGCGACGACATCCTCCAGGACTACAGTGGCCTCTCCCCAAGCTGTGAGGAGAGTATGAACGGGGAGGAGTCCAGCGACATAAGAATCGCGTTGTGTCGCACCTACATCTCTCTACCTCTCATTGAAGAGAAGAATCTATAGCCTCGCTGATTTTAGACTGGCGAAGCTTGGCCGCGTGATCAGAATTATCACGGATATGAGCTACCCGATGTGGCCAAATTGAAGGACTTTTCGATACAAAACGAGTGTCGATGTCCGGAAGCCCGTAGTCACCACGATGGATAGCCATACGGGGAACTCTTCTTAGCGGAAAGGTAGTTGTGTTTTCCGGCTCTGGATACATGCGCCATCCCGGGGCGTTCGGATAAGGCAATACCGGTGGATTCAGGAGATGAGAAATGAGGTTATCATTCAAGGGCATCACGCGCCTGTTCCCACGATATTCCTTTAGCTTCGGTGCACGTTTTAGCAGGGGGGGTCCCGGCAAACTCCGTGTGTAAGCTTTTCCATCTTCGGGAGGAGATAAGTGAATTTATTTCTCTCCCGAATACTCACCTTCTTCCGAGCCATCACTCATTATCTTCTCGGATTCGTCGGACCCACTTGAAGAGTTATCGTCGGAAGAACTGCTAGACATCGCGCAGCAATGAGCGTAATGTCTGAAGAAAGATGTTAATAGTAAAATAAGTGAAAGGAGAAGGTAAATCAGAACTTATATTTATAGGGAGCTTGGAGGCGTAAATTGGCGTTTATACAAGTAGGCAAACGATAATCAACAAAAGTTAAGAACGATCGTGCAAAGGAAAGCTATAACGTCGCCCACTAACGTGAAAATGGTGAAGAGATGGATAATGACTATAAGGTTATCTAACGATTAACCTCATAGTCAGGGGATTAATGTTGATACATGAAAAATAATTCCCCTTAACCAGGTTAGGGTGCCCCAAAGAGGGAAAAGGCCACACATGGAACATGTTGACTTAGGTACTAAAGCCCAAGTCCACCAAAGAAGTATCCATGAGGTGGAAGGGACAATGAAGGAATTAACAAGGAAGAATAAGGTTATATTAGAGAAGGGATCACATTAGTAGTAATTAAGGGGGGCTAGGACACATGGAAAGATGTCATAAAAAGAAGGGGCTTTTGGAAAGTCTATATAAGGAAGGACAAGGTACAATATAAAGACAACTCTATCTCATACAATTATAAGAAAAGTGAGGTCATCTTAGTACACTAGGACGGGTAGAACCTAATGAGAATTTCGGTATTAACAAGAACAACAACAAGATAGACAACGTTCCTCTAAACCAAGAATTCTCAGTAACTCTCAACAGAGCAGAATTCACTCAATCACCTAGAACTTATGTTTCATATGAACCCAACAGTTCATGAGACTTTCATAAATCATCAACATATTCACAATCCTTGATCATCATTGATCTCAAACACTTCTCAGCTTCCCTCCTACAGATCGACCATTTTCCCTCTTTGTGACCGAATCGACTCTGGGACGGCCATTCTATTGCTTTCGTCCAGAGTCGTATAGATTGATCTCTCGAAATCAAAGCCCTCCCGTGAAATGCATCTGTTTGAGGTCAAACAGTTTTCTCGGTCGAGGAGTCCCGTCTGCACGGTCGTCTCTGCACTTCCTAAAAAACCAGCAAATCTTTTTGCCCCATCAACACCTTCTTTTCTCGTAAAAGTAAGGTCGCTCTTGTTGTTCTTTCGGGAATGATATTTTATGGGGGATAGTTCTTAATTGAACTTGTGCTTAATTTCCAAATCTTTGTAGGGAGTGCAGTTGTGGAATATTGTAGGAGCTTTCTTGTATCTTTATAAACTCCTTGACGAGTACACTAAGTTTCGACTATGTGAAATCATTAAAACAAAGTGGATATGTTCTCTCTTAGTCATGAAGTATCTCTATATGAATTTCATTATGATCCCACTAGTTTTCGTACCTTTGCCAATTTATATTGACAAAAAGGGGAAGAATTATTTTATAGTTCACACTACATACATATGGTTTATGGATCATTATGTAAGGGGGAGTAGTTTTCATTAATTGTGAGATGATGTATTGACTAAGGGGGAGTGATAATTATCACCATAGTATTATTGTCAAAGTTGTGATACAATTGAACTTTGATGTTGTGTAATAATACTATGACACTGCATAACAATATGAAAACAATATTGTTGATTATTATTATAGCTACTGATCTTCAACAACATTGATGCTGAGTTGAACACGTTCAGAATCACTGGAGTACTTGGAGGGACGAATAATTCAAGGAATGTTGAAGAACCAAGGAAATCAAGCATGTTGGATGAGAAGCTACAAAGTTTATTTATTTTGTAATCCATATATATTGATAGTTTTGTCACTAAAATTGACAAAGGGGGAGATTGTTAGAGCACTGCTCGGTCGAACTCGCAAGCGTTGCTATCTCAAGATTTTTTGTCAAGTTTAGGTGATCAAAACTATAAGTCTTGATTTCTAGTCTACTTATAGATATGTCTCATATTAGGATAGAATGTGTAGTTGAGCTTTAAACTACACGGAGTTTATCGATTAAAGACGAAGATCTACTGAGGAGATCTTGGAGGAACTTCATCAACAAAAGGTATGTGGAGACTAAATATTATCTATCACTCAGAAGTCTATTGTATTCTATCTATTATTGAGACTAAGTCTTATAGCTATATAGACTTTTACATTATGCACATTTGATATTTCGAGCTGAGTTTAACTCGTTTATATCTTTCTCGAAATATATGTTGGAAGCTTTTTACTTTACATACGTTCATCATTATTCTTGACGAGTTTAGTTGGAACCAATTTCTTTGTTGGAAACTAAATAATAAGTCAAAAGATGATCATGTGAAAATTGTCTTGAAAAATCTTACATGATTTATGTGAGACAGTCATTTGATGTCGACTCGGAATGTTTCGTATTGATCATTCGATCACTTGAAAATTCTTATAAGCTAATGGTTTGTATGAGACAGCCATTATCGTCTTCTAAGAATGTTTCAATGATTGAAATGGGAGTTTAAAACTAAAACCCATGTATAGAAAAATCACAGTACGCGTACTTAGTGTACAAACTGTGTTGGTATGACTCAGGTCCGGAAACCAAATTTGCATTTAACTATTATAATCCGAGAACCAAGTTTGCATACCAGTATGCTAACTGTTCTACCCGAGTTAGGTCCGGGATGACAGTTTGCGTCCCCGTTTGCGAACTGTCGGACAAGACCAAAGTCCGGAACTTAAGTTTGCGTACCCATTTGCAAACTAAGTGGTGAAAGTTCTAAGATCGTTTGAGTATGATTTCGTACTCATGAAAAAAATACATTTATAAATTAAGGAATGCAATCTTTTCAAACTGTGGATTAATGTTCATGAATTGATTCTTGAATAAGTACTTTGTACAATCACGAATCAAATATGATTTTGTTTTAATTTTGTCTTGTATACTTCTATGAGAATACAAACAAATGAACAACTCTATAAGTAAAAAAATTAGATTCATTTGATTATCATTTGATCTAGAAGTGTTAGATGAACGTGGTTAATACAAAAGTGTTCATATGGATAACTTCGGTTAATTATTGTTGAGACAACTCAATATACACGTTTAGGTATGGTTACCCATATCTAAATGAATGTACATTTCATTTGTGTGTAATAAGATAAGACCATATAAAGGTGGAGAGATATTGCTTTGGTTTTAAGAAAACCTAGATTGAATCTTAAATCGGATTTTCATCTAACAGTGAATATTGATTTCTTTGTTTCAAAGCTATCAAACCCTGATTTGAAGACTATATAAGGGAAAACTCTAGCAACTGGGAAACCTAATCCCCACACCTCCTGTGTGATATTAGTTGCGTATTAGAGTCAATTCTATTTTAACATAGGTTTTTCCAAAAACCATTATAGGTTAACAATTTGAAGACTTCATTGGGATTCTGAAGCCCGACCAAACTATTTTCTTTGTAGTTACGTGTCCTGATCTTACTTGTTCTATCGTATTGAGTACTGTCTTCTCTAATATTGGCTCGAGATTTATCTCCGATAATTAAGATATAAAAAGTAATCACAAATCTCTTCATCACATTATTTGTGATTCCATAATAACTTATGAAAAGGCGAGGGTGCCCAAATATACATCAAGCTAAAACTTTTCCTACCTATAAGTCCTTTCTCCGAAAGTGATTGTCTATAGACTGAGTCGAGACCATATAACTAGTCGGTTCACTCTTCGCGTGATTTTCTATGGATACTAGATCGAGAAAATACAACAACGAAGTATGTTACTTGATAAAAAGGTTCGAACTTAACCAAACACAATAGGCCTCACTTATCAAGTAAATAGGAATTAACGTTTTTGTAATTTACTTTAATTATAATAAACCAATTATAATGCAGAAATATAAAGTAAATGACACAGCAAGATTTTGTTAACGAGGAAACCGAAATTGCAGAAAAACCTCGAGACCTTGTCCAGAATTGAATACTCTCAGAATTAAGCCGCTACACAAAATTACACATAACTTCTGTTTAAGGGTGAAAACGGTTTCTGCTGATTTTGGTAATTTCGTGTATGGGTGAGAAACGAGTCTAAACCCTAAACAATGTACTGCATGGGAGTACTTTAGATTCGAGAGATCAATCTGTACAAATCCATCCTAAACCAAGAAATGGTCGTTCCATACTTGCTTCGGCCACAAAGTGAAGGAGAAGGGTTGGTCTGGGGAGGGAATCGAAGAGAGTGTTGAGACCAAAATAGTTGATTCTGGAAGAGTGGTTGTTTTACGACTTGTATCAGAAAGTGAAACGCTAGCAATTTGGAAATCTAACAGGTGATTTTTGAGTGTTGTATTCTCCTGGGAAAAACTTGTTTTTGGTGCAAATAGGTGAGACCTATTTATACAAGTCCCAACGAAACGTAACCTGGTCTAGTAAGAAGTGGAAACGGTTGAGTAAATGGAAGAAAGTGGTAACGGGTAACGCCTAGAATTGATGTTTCCATAATGAAGGAAATGTTTCACCATTACTTCTTGTATTTACTAACCTCCTCACTCTTATGACACTTTCCTGTAACGGGCGTAGTGTACGCCGCACGCTGTAAATCGCCAGACCAATACCCTGATTAGCATCCCCCAGTTTGTGACATGTTTTGATGTCTCGAGTTTTTTCGTGGAAAACGAGTAGCATGTTGCTACGTGTGGCAAGTTAATATTGAGAGGCTTGCCGGTTCGGTGGCGACCTTCGACGGCCGAGATTTGCATTTCAAGAGGAAGGGTAGTCATTGATTATGGCTACCTTCCATTGGAAGCTAGCAGAGTGGTTGCGGCATGGCTTGCGCATGTTCTGGGGGTGGCCAATTAGGGTTTGGTGTCGTGACCAAGAATTGGCACCGTAGCCAATAGATTGCCAAAAGTCGTTTGGTGGCAAGCTTGTACGGCTGAGATCTGCATCTCAGGAGGAAGGGTAACCGTTGATCGTTGCTACCTTGCATTTGGAAGCCAGCGGCATGGTTTCATGGCCGGCATGGCTTCCGCATGCTCTTGGCGCGACCAAATTAGGGTTTTGGCACGGTGTCCAAGAATTGGAACTGGACCAGAAGTTTCCATGCGTTTGGTGGCGAACTTGTACGGCTGAGATTTGCATCTCAGAAGGAAGGGTAGTCGTTGATTGTTGCAACCCTTCGTTTGGCAGCCAGCGGCATGGAGGCATGGCCGGCATGGATTTGGCATGTTTTAAGCGCGGCCAAATTAGGGTTTTGGCATAAACCTTGGAATTTGGCATTGGGACAGAAGTTGCCATGCGTTTGGTGGCGAACTTGTACTGCTGAAATTTGCGTCTCAGAAGGAAGGGCAACCATCGATTGTTGCAACCCTTCGTTCGGTAGCCAGCGGCGTGGAGGCATGGCCGGCATGGCTTTGGCATGTTTTAGGCGCGGCCAAATTAGGGTTTTGGCATAAACAGTGGAATTTGTCATTGGGCCAGAAGTTGACATGCGTTTGGTGGCGAACTTGTGCGGCTGAGATTTGCATCTCAGAAGGAAGGGTAGTTGTTGATTGTTGCAACCCTTCGTTTGGAAGCCAGCGTCATGGAGGCATGGCCGGCATGGCTTTGGCATGTTTTAGGCGCGTCCAAATTAGGGTTTTGGCCTAAACCGTGGAATTAGGCATTTGGCCAGAAGTTACCATGCGTTTGGTGGCGAACTTGTACCGCTGAGATTTGCATCTCAGAAGGAAGGGTAGTCGTTGATTGTTGCAACCCTTCGTTTGGCAGCCAGCGATTTGGAGGCACGGCTGGCATGTATTTGGAATGGTGGTGCGGCTTGCATGGTATGCCTTTGGTGCGGACGTGTGGCTTGCATGGCTGGCATGTCGTTGGCACGTTGGTGCGGCTGGAATGGTATGCCTTTGGCGCGGAGATGTGGCTTGCATGGTTGGCATGTCGTTGGTACGGCGGTGCGGCTGGCATGGTATGCCTTTGGAGAGGAGATGTGGCTGGCATGCTGTTGGCACGGTGGTGCGGCTGGCATGGTATGCCTTTGGCACGGAGGTGTGGCTGGCATGG
>NC_039359.1:79490005-79499867 GCF_003573695.1 Papaver somniferum | reverse complement strand
CATGGTATGCCTTTGGCGCGGAGGTGTGGTTGGCATGGCTGGCATGTCGTTGGCACGGTGGTGCGGATGGCATGGTATTCCTTTGGCGCTGATATGTGGCTGGCATGCCGTTGGCACGGTGGTGGGGCTGGCATGGTATCCCTTTTGCGCGGAGGTGTGCCTAGCATGGATGGCATGTCGTTGGCACGGTGGTGCGGATGGCATGGTATGTCTTTGGCGCGGAGGTGTGGCTGGCATGCCATTGGCACGGTGGTGCTGCTGGCATGGTATTCCTTTGGCACGGAGATGTGGCTAGCATGGCTGTCATGCCGTTGGCACGGTGGTGCGGCTGGCATGGTGTTCCTTTGGCGCGGAGATGCGGAAATTAAGGTTTAGCATGTTGATACCCTAATTAGAATGTACAGAATACGCGGTTGGCATGCTTGGCTAGCATGCGCGGTTGGCATGTGCGGAGATGATGCCAGTCAGTACTGAGGGTTCTATCGTGGAACATAGCACGTATAAAAAAAAGGTACCCTGGTAAATTGCACGTAGACATATTGAATGGCTCAACAAATGGGTTATTGGAGATAATGGTACTCTCGGCTTCGTTTTCTTATAGAGTGACATCATGTTAGACTAAGGTTTTACGATTTTAACCTTAATCTAAAAACCACCATCAACATTAAGTCCCCTGCTTAACTCGGAACAGGGGAATTGTTGCGGGGTAAGCATGAGATGGTGACAGACAAGGACAAAATCGAAACGGAAAGTCATGAGGGGATGGTCAGGAAGATCCGGCTAACCTTTTTTCGTAGGTAAGGAAAACTTGCGACTCTCGTGTTGGCGGCTTTGCGGAAATTTGGCTCGGAGTGGAGCCGCTTGCAGTGCTTGGCGTAAAGTGATCCACTAGCGTTTCTTGGCTTGGAATGGATCCGCTAGTGTCGGATTGGCTTGGAATGATCCTCTAGCATTGTATTGGCTTGGAATGGAGTCGTTGGCGTCGGATTGGCTTGGAATGAGCCGCTAGCATTGCATTGGCTTGGAATGAGTCGCTGGTGTCGGATTCGCTTGGAATAAGCCGCTAGCGTTGTGTTGGCTTGGAATGATCCGCTAGCGTTTTTTTGGCTTGGAATGAGCCGCTAGCGTTGTATTGTCTTGGAATGAGCCGCTAGCGCTGGCTTGTCTTAAAACGGAGTCGTTGGCATAGGATCGGCGTGATATGGAGCCGCTGGATTGGATTGGCACGGAATGGGGCCACTGGCGTAGGTTTGGCGTGATATGGAGTCGTTGGCGTAGGCTTGGCATGGGCTTTTGTTGGCTCCCGCTCGGTATGCGGACTGTTGGTGCAATCGTCTATGGGTGGAGAAGTTGCACTGGAAGGACGCAAGCTGCTAGCGTTGGAAAGGATGCAAGCTGCTGGCGCTGGAAGGACGCAAGCTGTTAGCGCTGGAAAGGATGCAAGCTGCTGGCGCTGGAAGGACGCAAGTTGTTAGCGCTGTAAAGGTTGCAAGCTGCTAGCGCTGGAAAGGGTGCAAGCTTTTGGCGCTGGAAAGATGCAAGTTGCTGGCGCTGGAAGGGATGCAAGTTGCTGGCGCTGGAAGGACGCAGGCTGCTGGCGCTGGAACTTTGTCTATCAAAACGGAGGTGATAGCGCCTGGAAACTTTGTCTAAATTAGTGTTTGGCATGCCGAAACCCTAATTAGCGACGTTTACTAAAATCGTTGTAGAATTCTCGTATGAACTAGGATTTTGATGGCCCGCCCCTCCATTCTGATCAGAAAATAATTTTTTATCTCCCTACGCGGGAATATTTAGGTTTTGAGCTCGTTTAGGAGGTGAAAACAGCCCGACAGTAAAAACTTAGGAAGAATTCAAGAGGGATGTTGCTGGCCCGAGGTAGCATAGTCGCGCCCAATCATCTATTCTCGTTCATGGAGCAAGAAGGAATCTTTATTTTATGCAAACTCTAGAAACTCCATCCGCATGAAAAGAGGTATAGACCCTCTTCTGTTTTCTGTTGCCTGTCCGGATCCGTGCTTTCGTCTGTAGTGTCTCTCCAGTGGATTCCAAAATTTACCAAACTCCATTGAATTCTTGGGACGGATGGATGAAACATATGCTCGGCAACGATCATGTCAGGGCTAATCTTGGAGATCGTGGTTGCGTTGTCAATCCATCCTTGACTTTAGGTTGTTCAGTGCTTGGACTTTCTGATCGCGATGACAATATGCTGTGGATGCTTGTATGGTCGAAATCTTCCGGAGGCACTGGATGAAATAGATGAGTTGGGAGGCGTTTTGTTGCCGATGTGCTGCTATCAAGTCTTCAAGGACTTTGTTCCAAGCGACATCCTTCGAACCATCTTCTGAATCTTGGACTATCGTATGGAATGGGATGCAGTGAGAAGTCCCCAGTTATACTTCCGTTAGATCCGATGGAAAGGCCGAATATGTGAATTTATCTTTGTGGCGTGTTTTTGGATTCTTCAATGCACATGTACAGTTTCATGTTGAGAAATTCCTGCGGCTTGTAAAACTTCGACAGTGATGATGTTGAAATCAGAAATAACCTGGTTGAGGGGAGTGAAAGCATCCCATGCTGGTAGTACCCATGTATAGCCGGTTTTCATTGCATCGCCTTGAATCTATGTCCTCGGGATTCGATACAAGCTTATTGTACTCTTCTGGATGTGACGCCGGGATGCTCAGAATATCACATGGACGAAATATTCTCGATAGCGAAGAGGTAGAAATGAAAGAGTTATGTTGTTTATCGTGTCTCCCTTTGGTTCTTCAAGAAAATGTTTCATCCGCGTCTCTGGAGTTATCTCATGAATCTTTGATGGTCGTCGGGATGGACTGCGATAAGCAGTCCCCGGTCGGACTTTTCTTAAGTTTATGAAGTTGTTTCCTCTTAAGAAGGCTTGGGATCCACCACGTCCTCGTAAATTGCTGCAGGCGTCTTCTGGACAGAGAGGTGATGGTAATCTTACGTTATACCCTTTAAGAGTATATGACATTGTCGTGGCTATGACCTTTTGGTTGACTGTGTCTTCTGATCTTTGACAGTGAAGGTATTCCGCGTAGATCCTTAGTCCCCAAGTGTGGTTTACATGTTTCCATCTTTGTAGTGATTGTTTACATGGTGAAGCTCTGGCTGGTATCACGAGCGGCAACAGTTCTTGGCAGCAGATGTGACCAGAAGGCACTACATCGTCGTGGGAACAAAGTAGGTTGGCTGGATGCGTAAGTGGGCAAACCGTCCATGACCACGAGATTTGACGGGGTGGATCAAAAGGTGGCCACGACTACGAAAATTGGCTGGCGGCGATCATGATCCTTGACAGGATGAGCGGCGGCCACGAGCACGAACCTTGGCAGAAATGAGGCGTTGAAGCGGCTTCGTCTCTTGGAGAGGACGTTGAAACTTATGGAGAAAAACACTGAAGCTTCGGCTTCGGATCCTGGAGCGAACGTTGAAGCGGATCCGCTGCTGGAGGACGTTGAAGTGGAATGACTTCTGGAGAGAACGTTGAAGCGTAGACGTTTCTGGAAGACGTTGAAGCGGAGTCGCTGCTGGAGGGCGTTGAAGCGGAGCCACTGCTAGAGGACGTTGAAGCGGAGCGACTTATGGAGAGAACGTTCAAGCGGATCCTTATCTTCGATTGACGACACGTGCAATGTGACTGGCCACACCGTCTCTGAGGATCTAATCTCAAGCTGGAAGTTCCATCGTGACATGTGCATAGACTACAAGTTCAACGCTCCCTGGTTTGTTGAGGGTTTTACCGAGATCCAAAATTTTCAGGCCGAGACGATAAAAGGCCCTTCCGCGGATGTTAACAACAGGAAGAGGAAATCGAAAGGTTGTCCAAAAAGTTGAAGCTGAAACGGGGCGGCTCTCCAAAGCACAAAGGAGGCTTTCTCTAAGAAGATCAAGCCATTGCTAAATTCCTTCCCTTGAGTGTACATCTGTCTTCTGAACTTCTTTTGCTTAGCTTTTTACGCCTAGTATATGGTTTGGTTTTCTGGATTTTTTGGGTTGATAGATAATTGTTACCTATGAGGGTTTTGGATTATTATCTGGAATGAACTGTTTCTAGAATAATGTCGTTTTTGATTATGATTGTAAGTAACACAAATATTCCAGGAGAGTCGTGGAACCGTGAGTGTTGTATTACTGTGGAAAGTATAGGATGAAATTCGAGAATAACATGGATATCGGTTTCTATTATCAGTGTAGATTATGCACTTTTTCTAACAAGACTTACTCGTTTCCAGGGTCTCCCAAAAAAACGGATCTTCCAGGCATAAGTCTGAGTTTTGTGGGCGGCGTCGCCGTTACTGTGAGAAGTCCCCAGTCATTTCTCGTCGTGTGATAAACTGAGCCGTCTGGTAACTGAGCCGTCGATCCCTGCGCGGATCATTTTCTTCTACCATCTTGAGATCTGGGTTGAAGAATGAAATCTGGAATTAGAAATTGACATTGTAACCGAAAGATTAATCTCCCACTATGGTCGCCAATTGTTTGAGGGTGAAAACGGTTTCTGCTGATTTTGGTAATTTCGTGTATGGGTGAGAAACGAGTCTAAACCCTAAACAATGTACTTCACGGGAGTACTTTAGATTCAAGAGATCAATCTGTACAAATCCGGCCTAAACCAAGAAATGGTCATTCCAGACTTGTTTCGTCCACAAAGTGAAGGAGAAGGGTTGGTCTTGGGGAGGGAAGCAAAGAGAGTGTTGAGACCAGGATAGTTATTCTGGAAGAGTGGTTGTTTTACGACTTGTATCAGAAAGTGAAACGCTGGCAATGTGGAAAGCTAACAGGTGATTTCTGAGTGTTGTATTCTCCTGACCAAAACTTGTTTTTGGTGGAAATAGGTGAGACCTATTTATACAAGTCGCAACGAAACGTACTGATGCGTGTTGTAGGTGCTCAAATTAATTCACTTATCTTCTACTTTACTAATGAATAATATAGCAGTAAATAAGGTTCGTTCCCACGAAGAGCAGGGAGTTTTAGTTTTCGAAAATGTCACAATGGGGGATTGTATTAGATTTTAAAGATAAATAAATAATAAAGCAATGAAAAGTAATTAAGATTGCAAGTAATAGAGAGAAATATGATCAGGGAATTCTTCTTCGTTACTAAACCGTCATCAAGTTATTATATTCATCCATTAATACAATTAATCACAGATTATTACCAACCCTGGAATAACAGCTAGCTCAGTGCTATCCCCTAAATTCCTTATATCACTGAGTACGGAAGCTCTCCAATACCAGATTCTATTCGTCTAAACCACCTAATAGTAGCTCACTCAAGGTGTAATTTGTCTGAATGCTTTATCTTTTGTGAATTATAGATTGATCCTAGTAGTTAGACTCTTAGCTCAAGGTCTACTTTCTAGTGTTGTTATACACACAATAGCTACACAGAATTCCTCTGCAAGGTCTTGTGTTTTCTACTTTTGTATGAATTATTCGACTATTACTTATCTCCTAGCTCAATACTAGCATTTGATTGAATCAACAAATTAATTCAGTTGGCCACCTAAACAATCTATCAATCAATCATAAGTATTCTAATTAGTATAAACAATCAATAATCATGTCAAGAACTTCAAAATAGATTTATATAATAACCCAAATCATGTCTAGAACTTAGAATTCATCCCCAATCACTAAGAAGTTTAGTTACTCATGGTACTAACAAAACCCATGAGTTTCATATGATAAAATGGTAAAGAAATAGTTACGGTGATGAATCGCTCCAAAACCCTAGCTTTTCTTCTCTTAAGTTCTCCTCTCCAATGGCTTGATAAAAGATTATAAGATATCCCTCAAAAATATTAGAAAGGTCCCTTATATAGTAACCAAATTGTAGTTGCGCCCGTGCTCAAATCCCGTGTCAAATGGTTGCCATAATTCAGCCAAAATCCCAAAACAAGTCGTTGCCATAGTTGTGTAAAACAGCCTAACTCACGTCCACCAGCTTTCATGGGCTTCGCAGGAATAGTAAAGCCCAGCCCAGTCCAACTTTTCAGCTTCATTTGACTTGTCAGTCTTCCGAAACTGACAGCCGATTTCTTCTTCTCTTATTACGTCCAGGTAATTCCCATACGTAAGTTCTCCTGGATGTTTTGATAATTTTCTTCTTTTCTTCTACGGCTAGGACTTCCTAGACGTAAATTCTCCTGGATCTTTTCTCAGCTTTCTTGTCAATTTTACGGCTGAAACTTTCTAGACGTAAGTTTCTCTGTAATTTTTACCGCTACCTTTTCAAACTCCAACTCCGGCGACAGCAAACTTCATCCAAATCCACCTCTTCTGCAGTCATGATCAACCGAAATATCATCACCATCTCCCTGAACTGCTTGACTTCATCGTTAATAATCCCATAAAATGCAGACTCGAGTTCACCAGCTGCCATGAATCCCTTGATCATCAATATACTCAGACACCAACTCTTCCCCTGTTGTCTCGAAGTTCTTCCTTTCATTACAGCTCAGCCGAAATGTCATCAGTTCTCCCTGACTTCTCTGAATTGATCACCGTCACTAAGATAGTTCAGCTCCATTGCCATGATCATCAGAAACATCATTCAACTCGAGCTATCCAGCTCCATTAACCACCCGAAATATACCAGCATCACTGTTTCAAACCATCAGGTGCAGCCGACTCCATTTTCTTCTCACTTTCCAACTCGAGCTTCACTCTTTCAGTCACCATCACTGCCAGCTCTCCTTCCTGACCCTCTTCTTGTTTTATCGCTGGCAGTAACCTCTCATTGATCACGAGTATCATCATTACTGCCAATGGCAGCAGCGTACTCCATTTCTTCCATCGTTTAACCTCGGAAACGACCATGGCAGCAACGCCATTAACAGTATCGACCACCCATTCTCCGTTGACAGCAGCCATGCAGATTCCATCGTCATCTCTCGCCATTACTGCCATCCCTATGAACTCTCGGCAGCAACCCATTAACAGCATCACAGCTGACTTCGTCACTTCCTTCTCTTCTATCGCTGGCAGCAGCCAAAGTTATCTTCATCTTATCACTCCCAGCAAACTCCACAGTCAACTACCACCATTCTGTGCCCAACTTCATCTCAGTCTTCATGAGATACATCAATGGCAGCAATCCGTTCTTCCCTGTCTTGCCATCGAACACTACTAAAATCACTGCTTTTATTGGTAGACCCCAGACCAAACTTAAACTCCATTAACAGTGAACCACCGAGAGTCACCATCGTGATCAGCAGACAACGTCACCGGCTGGGTATTTTCGGTTCAAATTGGAGAAGAAAATGATGGCCAGCCCTTAGTAATCATCCTGGTGCCTTTAATAATTTCCTTTCAACTGTCAGTCTTGCAAGACTGACAGTTCAGTTTTTTGTATCATTCTTCTTGAACTGTCAGTTCGGGGGAACCGACTAGCTCGACTTCTCGTTTCGCCCATAACTTTTTCATATGACGTCGGAATGACTCCATTCTTTCACCGTTGGCTTCGTCTTTTCGTCCTCTTCGAAATGATATCAAGGACTCCTAAATTTGAACGAGTTCCACTTGGTCTTTGGCTCTTCACCACTTGTAGCTAACTTCTTTTATTGCACAATTACTTGCAAATTCACTTATTTTGGATGATTCACCTAATAAAACACAAATAAGAGAAAACAAGCGTAATATACAATAATTTGCAAGAAAACCAACAAATACCAGCATGTAATTAACACTAAAATCATGTGAATTATGCATTTATCATGTACCCTGGTCTCGTAAGAAGTGGAAACGGTTGAGTAAATGGAAGAAAGCGGTAACGGGTAACGCCTGGAATTGATGTTTCCATAATGAAGGAAACGTTTCACCATTACTTATTGTATTTACTAACCACCTCACTCTTATGACACCTTCCTGTAACAGGCGTTGTGTACGCCGCACGTTGTAAACCGCCAGATCAATACCTTGATGAGCATCCCTCATTCTGTGACACGTTTTGATGTCTCGAGTGTTTTCGTAGAAAACGAGTAGCATGTTGCTACGTGTGGCAAGTTAAGATTGAGAGGCTTTCCGGTTCGGTGGCGACCTTCGATGGCTGAGATTTGCATTTCAAGAGGAAGGGCAACCATTGATTATGGCTACCTTCCACTGGAAGCTAGCGGAGTGGCTGCAGCATGGCTTGTGCATGTTCTGGGTGTGGCCAATTAGGTTTGGTGTTGTGACCAAGAATTGGCACCGTAGCCAAGATATTTCCACAAGTCGTTTGGTGGCAAGCTTGTATGGCTAAGATCTGCATCTCAGGAGGAAGGGTAGCCGTTGATCGTTGATACCTTTCATTTGGCGGCAAGCGGCATGGTTCCATGGCCGGCATGGCTCGTGCATGCTCTTGGCACGGACAAATTAGGTTTTTGGCACCGTGGCCAAGAATTGGAATTGGGCCAGAACTTGCCATGCGTTTGCCGGCGAACTTGTACGGCTGAGATTTGCATCTCAGAAGGAAGGATAACCGTCGAATGTTGCAACCCTTCGTTTGGCAGCCAGCGACATGGAGGCATGGCCGGCATGGCTTTGGCATGTTTTAGGCGCGGCCAAATTAGGGTTTTGGCATAAACCGTGGAATTTGGCATTGGGCCAGAATTTGCCATGCGTTTGGTGGCGAACTTGTACGGCTGATATTTGCATCTCAGAAGGAAGGGTAGTCGTTGATTGTTGCAACCCTTCGTTTGGAAGCCAGCGGCATGGAGGCATGGCCGGCATGGCTTTGGCATGTTTTAGGTGCGGCCAAATTAGGGTGTTGGTATAAACCGCAGAATTTGGCATTGGGCCAGAAGTTTCCATGGGTTTGGTGGCGAACTTGTATGGATGAGATTTTCGTCTCAAAAGGAAGGGTAACCGTCGATTGTTCCAACCCTTCGTTTGGCATCCAGCGACATGGAGGCATGGCCGGCATGGCTTTGGCATATTTTAGGCGCGGCCAAATTAGGGTTTTGGAATAAAACGTGGATTTTGGCATTGGGACAGAAGTTGCCATGCGTTATGTGACGAACTTGTACGACTAAGATTTACATCTCAAAAGGAAGGGTAATCATCGATTGTTGCAGCCCTTCGCTTGGCAGCCAGCGGCATGGCCGGCATGGATTTGGCATGTTTAGGCGCGGCCAAATTAGGGTTTTGGCATAAACCGTGGAATTTGTCATTGGGCCATAAGTTGCCATGCGTTTGGTGGCGAACTTGTACGGCTAAGATTTGCATCTCAAAAGGAAGCGTAGCCGTTGATTGTTGCAACCCTTCGTTTGGCAGCCAGCGGCATGGAGTCATGGCCGGCATGGCTTTGGCATGTTTTAGGCGCGGCCAAATTAGGGTTTTGGCATAAACCGCGGAATTTGGCATTGGGCAGAAGTTGCCATGCGTTTGGTGGCGAACTTGTACGGCTGAGATTTGCGTCTCAGAAGGAAGGGTACCCGTCGATTGTTGCAACCCTTCGTTTGGCAGCCAACGGCATGGAGGCGAGGCCGGCATGGCTTTGGCATGTTTTAGGCGCGGCCAAATTAAGGTTTTGGCATAAACTGTGGAATTTGGCATTGGGCCAGAAGTTGCCAAGCGTTTGGTGGCGAACTTGTACGGCTGAGATTTGCATCTCAGAAGGAAGGGTAGTCGTTGATTGTTGCAACCCTTCGTTTGGAAGTCAGTGGCATGGAGGCATGGCCAGCATGGATTTTGCATGGTAGTGCGACTGGCATGGTATGCCTTTGGCGCGGAGGTGTGGCTGGCATGATGTTGGCAGTGGTGCGGCTGGCGTGGTATGGCTTTGGCGCGGAGATGTGGCTGGCATGGACGGCATACCGTTGGCATGGTGGTGCGGCTGGCATGGTATG